>NC_057800.1:718775233-718812238 GCF_018294505.1 Triticum aestivum
GCAACTAACAATTTTTAGCTTTTCTTTACCAAATTAAACTTTGCATCAAAGTAGGTTGTGTAGATGTGCAAATAGGTGAGCAACCTATATGATGCAAAAACAACGAGCACACAAGCAAGCAAGAGAAGTAACACTTATAAGATTGCACAAGTAAAGGTAAGAGATAACCAAGAGTGGACCCGGTGAAGATGAGGATGTGTTACCGAAGTTCCTTCCTTTTGAGAGGAAGTACGTCTCCATTGGAGCGGTGTGGAGGCACAATGCTCCCCAAGAGGCCACTAGGGCCATCGTATTCTCCTCACGCCCTCACACAACGTGAGATACCGTGATTCCACTATTGGTGCCCTTGGAGGCGGCGACCGGACCTTTACAAACAAGGTTGGGGCTATCTCCACAACTTAATCGGAGGCTCCCAACAACGCCACGAAGCTTCACCACAATGGACTATGGCTCCATGGTGACCTCAACCGTCTAGGGTGCTCAAACACCCAAGAGTAACAAGATCCGCTAGGGATTGGTGGGGGATTCAAATTTCTCTTGGTGGAAGTGTAGATCGGGGCCTTCTCAACCAATCCCGAGCAAATCAACAAGTTTGATTGGCTAGGAAGAGAGATCGGGCAAAAATGGAGCTTAGAGCATTAATGGAGCTTGGAGGTGGAAGAGGTAGTCAACTAGAGGAAGAAGACACCCCTTATATAGTGGAAGAACAAATCCAACCGTTATCCACCAACTCAGCCTGCGCAACACGGTACTACTGTACCAGAGGCGCGGTACTACCGCAGGGGCACGCGGTACTACCGCAGGGCCCTGCGGTACTACCGCCCACGCAGCAGAGACCAGAACAACCCAAAATGCACTAAGGCAGAGGGCGGCAGTACTGCTGGCGCGGTACTACTGCGCCCCCTTGCGGTACAGCCGCAAGGCAGGGGCTGTCTGGAGATGGGAAGGCACGGATGTAATAAATTACGTCCGTGGCTACTTCCGCAGAGTTGGAGTCGATGCAAAAACCCGACGCGGTAGTACCGTAAGCCAGTAGCGGTACTACCGCGCTAGGCGCGGATGAATTTTTTTTTCATCCGCCCCTTAATGCCGCATACTTGCGGAACTAAGCCAGATACCATGGTACTACCGTGCCCAATGTGCGGTACTACCGTGATGGGTGCCACCCACTAGGGAGAGGGTGACAACATCTGGACTACGGCCACAGTACTACCGCTTGCCAGGAAGCGGTACCCATGGGTGCTTGCGGTACTACCGCACCGGCGGACGGTACTACCGCAAGGGCCTGCGGTACTACGGCTCGAAGGAGCAGTACTACCGCACGCCCTAGTTCAGTAAGCACGAGCAATATTCGCATAGACAAAGAAAACATAGGATGCTCCAAAGGCTAGAAGAAAAGGAGGTACAAAGGAAGATGTGTACGTGATGAATCCACCCAACCTTTCCGATGCGGACCCCCTCTTAATAGTATGACTTACCTACGAATCAATACCACCGAAAAGAAACGTAGAGAAACACCGTCTTCCATAGCCTTCGAGGGGAACCAAATCATCTTGTGCCTAGTCAATATATATCTGAAATATTTGATGCACATGGTTAGTCCGCAAAAGTATTATCATCAATCACCAAAACCAACTAAGGGATAAAAATGCCCTTACAACTGCCACGAAGCTACAAAAGCTTCGTGATGAACTATAATATGCAAGGGATGAATAAGAAAATTCCCGAGCTCTTCACAAAGCTAAAGGCAGCGGAGGTAGAAATCAAGAAGGAGCATCAAGTGTTGATGGTCAACAAGACCACTAGTTTCAAGAAAAAGGTAAAGGGAACACTACAAAAATAATACACTTCCGTGATGATACGTGTTTGTCACAGTAGGTCACATTTTTTGTCATGCATGTACATCCATGACGATTTTATGACAGAATCAAGATAGTCATACCTGTGCTGTCGTAGAAGTGTTCCATGACATTACCAAAATTATCATCACGGAAGTGTCCGCTTCCATGACGATAAATCATGCGTCACAGAAGTGCTTTCGTCAAGGGTGACTGACACGTGGCATCCACCGTAACGGAACGCCGTTAAGCTATCGGGTCGGATTTTGGATCCGATAACCCGTTAACAACCCTGACCAATGGGAAATTTCCACGTGTAAAATTCTGATTGGCCGAAGGGAACACCTGTCAGCTCGTCAGTGGGCCAGGTGTCACCCGTCCATTGGAGGAGACATGCCTATGATACATCAACACATGGCTGGGCCCAACATAGGCCCATATAGGTTAAAAAGGCCGGCCTAGTCAAACTCCCGTAGAACTTAATCAGGTACTAGTGGGCCAGCCCAATAACAGCCTGCTTAATAAAGGCCCATTTACGGCCCGAAGCCAGATCTGGCCCGTTAATTATTCACCCAATATTTGGGCCCATTTACGGCCCGAAGCCAGATCTGGCCCGTTAATTGTTCACCCAATATTTGGGCCCATTTGCGGCCCGAAGCCAGATCTGGCCCGTTAATTATTCGCCGAATATTTGGGCCCAACTATAGCCCAGTGACTTTCGGCCTGTTAGAGGCCTGATGTAGACATGTGCCCATTTCAGCCCGGTGTGACTTTCGGCCTGGGAATGGCCCGTGCTGCTCATGGGCCATATATGGTCCGACAGGACATTGGGCCCACTAATGGCCCATGCTAAAGGTGGCAACAGTTAAGCCCAACGTGACTTTGGGACTGTTAAAGGCCTGTCGCGTAATTCGGCCCGTTGATGCCTGTGCTAAGCTTTCGGCCTCTTAAAGGCCCATGATATCAGTGGGCCAACTAAGGCCCGAGATATGTTTCGGCCTGGTAATGGCCCGTGAGCTAACTGGGCCCAAAACGGCCTGGTCTACATTTCGGTCTGCTGAAGGCCCGTCGACGACTAGTGAAAATTGAGGCCCAACATGCATTTTGGCCTGCTAAAGGCCCGTGGTTTCATCTCGGCCGTAACAGGCCAGTACAATATTCAGCCTCTTAATGGCCCAACGCTATCTGGGCCAAACTAAGCCCTGGGTCGACAAAAGGCCCAACTAAAATATAGGCCGGTGTAAGTTTGGGCCTGGCACAATGTGTGAAGGCCCCAATCATTCAGGCCCAAGAAAGACGCAGGACGGCCCAATTGTGGCCCGCTAAAAACCTGGCCCGTTAGAGTCGAATGTTTCGGTCTGGTCGACTACATCTGATTTTTTTTCAGATAGCGAATGATGATAGTAACTAGTAGGAATTAAGAACAAACCTACTCTATACAATAAAGAAATTACGACATAGTAACTAAGAATAAACCTACACTATACAATAACGGATTTAAGGTATATTACATCCACTGGGCATCGAAGTTCGCCACCAATGATCATAAAGCGCAACGAAGAAGCAGATTACAAAAACTGGGCACCATTGCAGCGTAAAAAAATAATACTGAACCGAGACCACTTCCAAGACAGTTCAAGAAAGGTTAGCCTTGCGGGGGAACTGCTATGCAAGCTGCTGAGCAAGGCTGTGAGACAGGCCTAGCATGTCAGTCATAGCTTCCAGGTGTAGCTGTTTAGCGATGAGGTTCTCATTGGTGTTCTCCGCAATCTTTCTTAGAGATAGGACTTCAAGTCGAAGTTGAGTTGCAGAATGCCTTTCTGCTAGAACTTGGGACTGAAGAAGTCGAACTGATTCAGACAACGAATTCCGTGAGCTTGTCTGACTGTTAGTCTCAAGTAACTTGAACACTGCATCAAGACAAGACTTTGGGGTTGTCTCGCTATGTTCAAGATGTTTTGCCTTCTTTGCTACAATATATGTTGGATTTGTCTCACAGCCTTCAGCAGACTTGTGCATGCCATCAGGCATATCACCCAGAAACAAAGCAGAGAGATGACATGTTTTGCACATGTATAAACAAAGATGATAACTGTTCTATCAATTCTATCCAATTTCAAATTAGAAAATAAAGAGTAAGTTTAAAATATCAATAGCATAATTTGGCATTGTTCATAATGCGGGGAGCTTCACCACACTACTGGATTACCATGTCAACATAACAAGCATAGATGAAGGGCAAAGGAAATCATTGTATCTATTTTGGATAATATGCATGGCATGTTGTTCATATCATCAGCCACATCAGTAAGATAAAACAGGAGATGACAAGGTGCAAATGTGGGCTGCTTCACCAGACACTGGATTATAGATCGACAAAAACAAGCATACATATAGGGAGTATTAAGTAATGTGCATGGTATGAATAAGGAATTTGGTTTTACAAGTAAAACTTAGAATTTACGGTTGTTACGAACATGCATTTTGGTAGAAACAGCAAACTAAACAGCAGTAAACGATAGGGAGTATGAGCAAATTAAACAACAGTTGAGGATAAAGGCTTTAGAAGGACTGACTTACGTTAACAGTTAACACTGGCTTTATAATGCCCTTCTCCATGTCAAGGGAAGGATAACTCAAGAATTTCAGCACAGAATCTTCTTCATAAGCATTGCTTGTACTCTACATTTTGTAGAGAGTAATTATAGATATGATAATACTGGAAGGGATAGAGGATAATGAAGATAAGATGCAGATTGATGCTACATAATCAACTACCAATCCCCGGAAGTACAAGCGTTACAGGATAAAATGTATTGACAAGAGCAATGGGCTACACTTTTGCACTGGCATTGTTTGTGTATTCTACTTGTTGGTAAGATTAAATATAGATCTGATCTTTTTTAGTAAATGGTGGGTGAGGGACATAAGATGCAGAATGCTACAAAATGAACCAATCCCTCTTCCCATAATACAAGAGTGTTTTGAACACTGGTGTACTGTCCAAAACGTTCTTATATTATGGGACGGAGGGAGTAGCTGTTAATGTAAGTACAGTGATAGACCATGTTCAGTCCTTACAAGAGGACTATAGAGCAAAACCTCTTCAAAAGCATTGGGTTGATTCTAAATTTATGTAAGAGTCCATACGGATCTTATAATGTCCACCAAATGGACGATTACTGAAAGCACAAGTGCTCCCTGGGTGGTTTTGGTAATTAATGTCAACATATCTCTTGTTGGACTAACACTTTTACCTAGTATGTTCCAGATAAGTTCAACAATGGAGTGGCATGGACTAGAGGATGTGGAACCCCTTCAAGATGCTAAGGACAAAGGATTGGCTCAAGCTTCAAGGTCAAGACTCTACATTTTCTATTTTAGTGATCCAAGATCACATTGAGTCTATAGGAAAAGCCAATACTATCAAGAGGGGATGAGGTGTTGCTTAATGGCTTGCTTGCTCAAAGTGCTTAGTGATATGCTCCAAAACCCTCAACTACCTTCCCACATCCACATATGACCTAAACCAAAAGTCAAAGTCGGCCCCACTGATTCTTTCTATTCGGAGCCACTGAGTTTAGTTAACATAGCCACTGCCAGAAACCCTAATCAGTTCGGTCTCACCGATGGGATCTCGGTCTCAACGAGATGGGCTTGCAAACTCTCTGTTACATGTTGCAATATTTTTGGTCCCACCGAGATATGCAATCAGCCCCACCGAGTTTGCTTGGCTAACTCTCTGTTTCGCTTATTACCCAAATCGGTCCCACCGAGTTTGAGTAATCGGTCAAACCGAGTTTTGGTTTTACCCTAACCCTAGCACATTGATTCCACCGAGTTGAACTAGTCGGTCCCACCGAAAACCCTAATGGTCACTAGGTTTACTAAATCGGCCCGACCGAGTTTTTCCCTTCGGTCTCACCAAGATTGGTAAATTGAGTGTAACGGTTAGATTTTGTGTGGAGGCTATATATACCCCTCCACCCACTCTTCATTCGTGGAGAGAGCCATCGGAACATACCTACACTTCCAATACACATTTTCTGAGAGAGAACCACCTACACTTGTGTTGAGGTCAAGATATTCCATTCCAACCATATGAATCTTGATCTCTAGCCTTCCCAAGTTGCTTTCCACTCAAATCTTCTTTCCACCAAATCCAAATCCCGTGAGAGAGAGTTGAGTGTTGGGGAGACTATCATTTGAAGCACACGAGCAAGGAGTTCATCATCAACACACCATTTGTTACTTCTTGGAGAGTGGTGTCTCCTAGATTGGCTAGGTGCCACTTGGGAGCCTCCAACAAGATTGTGGAGTTGAACCAAGGAGTTTGTAAGGGCAAGGAGATCGCCTACTTCATGAAGATCTACCGCTAGTGAGGCAAGTCCTTCGTGGGTGACGGCCGTGATGGATAGACAAGGTTGCTTCTTCGTGGACCCTTCATGGGTGGAGCCCACCGTGGAGTCGCGCATCCGTTACCCTCCATGGGTTGAAGTCTCCATCAACGTGGATGTACGATAGCACCACCTATCGGAACCACGACAAAAACATCTGTGTCTCCAATTGCGTTTGAATACTCTAAACCTGTAAGTGCATCTAGTGCCACCCCTAGTTGGTTTTGGAGTATTGACGACAAACCTAGTTGAGGGACTAATGTGTTTGTGAGAATTGCAGGAAAACACAGGTATAAGTCCCTCATTGATTCGGTTTTACTACCAGAGATGACCCCCAAAAATGTATGAAGACATTGAAGACAAAGGTGGTTTATGAAGATATTCACATTGAAGACTATGATAGAAGAAGACACGTTATGAAGCCTATGGAGCTCGAAGACTTAGATCTTTCATAGTTCTTAGATCTTACGTAGTTTTTTTTGTGTTGAGTCATAGGAACCACCGTACTGTTAAGTGGGGTCCAGGAGAACCGGTCAGAATGACTGAAGTGATGCCTAAATCAAAAACCTATGTCTTCGAGCGAAGACAATGAGAGCGAATCTTGTCCCGAGCCGGACAAGTCAGCTTTGCATGTAGCCCAAGTAAAGTTGCCATGAGAGTTCGAAATCTGACCGTTGAGACACGTGTCAGTTCCTTAGTGACCCAGGGTCATTTCAGACAAATCAGGTCGGGTTGCCAAGTGGCTATAAATAGCCCACCCCCACAACCATAAACGGTTGGCTGCTCAGATTTCAGTGCACGGCTTTTGTCGTTTGAGAGCAACCCACCTCGAAGCCTTTGAGAGAAAAATTCCTAGTGAGGAGAAAAGCCCTAACCACCCAGAGCTAGAGTAAATTGGGCATCACTTAAGTCTTCGTGTCTGAGTGATCTGAAGACTTATTACACTTGAGGACTGTGAATCCTCCAGACGGTTAGGCGTCGCGTTCAGAGCATCCAAGAGACATTGTGGATTGCCAGTGAACGAAGTCTGTGAAGGTTTGGGAGTCTACCTTGAAGACTTACCAGAGTGATTGGGTGAGGACTAAGTGACCTTAGCTCAAGGAGAATACGGTGAGGACTTGGTGTCCTGAGCTACGTGTTCGGGACTGGGTGTCCGGGACTGTGTGTCCTAAGGTTTAAATACCTAGCCGCTCCAACCAGACGTACAGTTGTCACAGCAACTGGAACTGGTCCAACATATCATTGTCTTCAACGAGTCACTGGTTTCATCTTCACTTCCTCTTCTTACTGTTACTCATTGTGAAGCCATTGCATACCTTATCTTTTGTCTTCACAACGTGAATGTATGATCTGTTTGGCTTCATAACTTCTTCCTACCTGATCCATATTACACTGCAGTTGTTTGTCATTGTGCTTTCACTCTATTGAATACATGACCATGGCTGGCCTAGTGTAATCTAACTTCCGCTGCATAGCAATAGGCATAATCTTCGCTGTTTGTCTTCATAACTCTCATGTTTTGAAGACTTTCATAAAAATCGCCTATTCACCCCCCTCTAGTCGATATAACGCACTTTCAATTGGTATCAAAGCAAGGTGCTCCCTTGTTCTGTGTGATTCGGTTTAACCACCTGGAGTTTTAGCTATGTCGACTGCAGGGATAATCAAAGTCTCCGCTACGTGCCCCGTCTTCGATGGAACTGAATATCCCTACTAGAAGAATAAGATGCACATGCATCTTGAAGCCATTGACGTCGACCTATGGTATGTCGTCGAGAACGGCGTTCCCAAGGCTGGAGAAGGTGTCACTGCTGCTGATGTCAAGAAGTTCACTCAACTAGACTCTACTGCCAAAAATATCATCTGTGGTCATCTGACAAAAGGAAAGTATGGCCGTGTGAGTGCTTTGAAGACATCCAAGCTGGTCTGGGACTGGCTCTGCAAGGTCAATGAAGGCGTCTCAACCCAGAGAGATCAAAGAATCAGTGTTCTTCGCAACCTCTTCAACCGCTTCAAGCGAAATGACAATGAGAATGTCCAGCACACATTTGACCGGCTCACTGACATCACAAATGAGCTTCAAGCCCTCAGCGCCACTGAGATCACCAAACATGAAATCGTCAAGACGCTGCTGAGATCACTTGATAGTTCATTTGACATCCTGGCCCTGATGATTCAAGAACGTCCTGATTTCAAGACACTCGATCCGTCTGACATACTTGAGAGGCTCAACACACATGAGTTTCAGCTTTCTGAGAAAAGAGATATCTACGGTCCAAACTATGGGTGCACTCGTGCCTTGAAGGCAAAAGCTGTTTCCTCATCTGAAGAAGAATCTGACTGCAGTTCTGATGATCCTGAAGACATTGGAAGAGAACTTGCAATGCTAGTGAAGAAGTTCCAAAAATTCACCAAGAAGAAAGGCTTCAGAAAATCTTCACGATCAAGCTCAAGGAATGATGAAGCCTCTGCTCATGACTACAAGAAGAAAACATGCCACAAGTGCAAGAAAACTGGAAACTTCATCTCTGAGTGTCCACAGTGGGACAATGAGAAAAAAGGAAGAAGAAGAGCAAGTAATATGATTCTGACGACAAGAAGAAGAAGAAATACTCAAAGTCTTCTTCCAAGTCTTCTTCAAAGTCTTCATCACACAAGAAGAGTTCATCTGGCAAGGCACGTGCGTTTGTTGGCAAGGAGATGGATTCAGAGGAGGAGTCCACATCTGAGGAGGCAGAGGTGGAGTCTGAGGAGGAGTCTGATTCTGGCATTATAAGTCTGGCTACAACATACGTCGCCAAGTCCATCTTCAACACTGAAGACAATGACTGCATCACCGACACCGACGCAAATGACAAGAACGACTCCACTCCTACCTACTGCTTCATGGCACGCGGTGCCAAGGTAAACACACGCACTACTCGCTATCAAACATCTAGTGACGATGACTCTGACTGTGATTCAAAACCCAGCTACAAAACACTTGCTAAAATTGCAACTGAACAACAGAAAGCTATGGAACATATTCAAAAACTGTTAGACAGAAGCGATGATCTGTTGGGTGCTGAAATGACTCGATCTGAATCCTTAATTGAAGACATAAAAAACCTTCATGTTAAATATCAGGAACTTGAAGATTGTCTTGATACTCTCTCAACAACTCATGAAAAGCTTTCCTATGATTATCTTCAAAGGAAGCAAGAACTTGAGAAATTGAGAGCGGCTCATGAAGATCTTCAAAAGGAAAACGAGTCACTTCGCACCGAACAGACCAGTCCCGCTCAGGAAGGATTTGAACCACCATGTCTTAAATGCATTGAGCGTGATAATGCTACTTCTGTTGCTGAATGTTCCACTACTACTGCTGTTCCAATATCTGCAACTGTTGATGTGGTAACTAACCCCTCTGCTGCGGATACCACTGCTATTGCTGATGAGAATGCTAGATTGAAGACATTGCTTGAAACAGGGATCTACAAAAGTCTTAAAGGACATCAGACATTATGTGATGTCCTCAAGAAGCAGATTCTGAACCGAAACCCTAGGAAAGAGGGTGTTGGGTTTGTGAGGAAAATAAATACAGATGGCTCTTACTGGAAACTTGAGTAGTACCCCAAAACCACATGGGTTGCTGCAAAGGAACCTTCAGCAGATCCATCCAATTTATCTGGCTTCACTTGTGCTAACCCCATTATCATTGATGAATCCTTTGATGCAAACTATAAACTGTTTAAGAATCAGAATGGTGAAGTGTTTGCCAGGTACATTGGTACTAACTGTAGGAATGGACCACCTATGAAGAAGATCTGGGTTCCAAAAAAGTGTCTGGAAAATCTTCCTGTGAATGTCTTGACACCTCACTTGAAGAAGACAAACATCAGACCAAAGGCTTCATATGGTCCAAAGGCTTCATACAAACAGAGGACTCACCTGAGTCACACTAAAGCAAATGTTTTGCAGGGAAACCATACTCAGGCATATGAATATGAGAGCGGTTCTTCGAATCGTCATGTTCATATGACCAAAAATTATTCTGCTTATTCCTATTAGTATCATTGTCCACCTGCTAGACTGTTTGCTAAGGCTTCAAAGCCAAAATTCTCAGATGCTGCACTTAGACTTATAGCTTCTAAGCCACCCTTGAAGATGTGGGTGGTTAAGAAAGCTTAACTCTCTTTTGCAGGGAAAGGTCTCAAGAACAAAAACAAAATCTTCTGATGCTATTGCTGGGGACCATAAAAATCTTGTGGGGGGCAAGATAAAATGCCCAAATGGCATCATTATGTACTTCGTTCCTGAATCACATGCTACTCTCCCTATTAGTCCTAATCTGGATCTAAGTTTTTGTAACTCACTGGTTCGTCAAATGTTTTTGCTTCACAATTCTCTTCGTGAAGCCTATCCCCCTAACTGCACTGTAGGGTACGACACCAGCGACTTCAAAGTCTTCAGAATGGATTATTGACAGTGGGTGTACAAATCACATGACTGGCAAAAGAAGCCTTCTTATGGACTCAACATTACGTCCATCCGACAAAAGCCACATCACATTTGCTGACACTGGTAAAAGTAAGGTATTGGGTCTAGGTAGAGTTGCAATCTCAAAGGATCAACACATGGATAAAGTCATGCTTGTTGAATCCCTTGGCTTCAACTTAATGTCTGTCTCAATGCTTTGCGATTTGAATATGATCGTAATGTTTGGAAAATATCGTTGCATGGTACTAATGGAATCTGACAAGTCTCTAGTGTTTGAAGGGTACCGGAAAGGTGATCTGTACGTGGTAGATTTCTCAGCAGGACCACAACTTGCAGTATATCTTCTTGCAAAAGCTTCAGAATGCTGGCTTTGGCATCGAAGGCTTGGGCATGCTGGCATGAGGAACCTCCACACCCTTGCAAAGAAGAAGCATGTCATAGGCATCGAGGGCGTCAAGTTCAAGAAAGATCACTTATGCGGTGCCTGTGAAGCAGGGAAGATGACAAGGGCAAATCATCCTTCGAAGACAATCATGACTACTACTCAACCCTTCGAACTGCTCCACATGGATCTTTTCGGTCCCACTCACTACTCAACTTTTACTACCACTCCTTGCCTCTATGGCTTCGTGATTGTTGATGATTACTCTAGATATACTTGGGTGCACATAATCCTTTACAAGACTGAAGTGCAGGATGTCTTCAGACGCTTCGCCAATCGAGCTATGAACAATTTTGGCGCCAAGATAAAGCACATCAGAAGTGACAATGGCACTGAATTCAAGAACACTGGCCTTGATACATATCTTGATACCTTGGGCATCACACATGAATTCTCAGCTCCGTACACGCCACAGCAGAATGGCGTCGTCGAACGCAAGAACAGAACACTCATTGAGATGGCCAGAACAATGCTAGATGAATACAAGTCTCCAAGAAAATTCTGGACTGAAGCCATTGATACTGCATGCCATACAATCAATCGTGTTTATCTTCACAAGCTTCTGAACAAGACATCTTATGAACTCCTAACTGGCAAGAAGCCAAATGTCAGTTACTTCAGAGTATTTGGCTCAAGGTGCTGGATCAAGGACCCACATCACACTTCAAAATTTGCACCTAAAGCACATGAGGGCTTTATGCTTGGATATGGAAAGGACTCGCACTCCTACAGAGTCTTCAATCTCTTTCATTACAAAGTGGTTGAAACAGTGGATGTGCGGTTCGATGAGACAAATGGTTCACAAAGAGAGTAACTGCCAAATGTGCTAGATGAAGTTCCAGCTAGTGAATCAATCAAGCTTATGGGAACTGGAGAGATTATACCTTTTGAAGCTCATCCTGAAGAAGAACTTATCATCTCAGCACCTGATCAACATGAAGACAATGCTCAGCTTGAAGACATTCCTCCCAATAACAACGCAGATCAGCAAGAGCAAAGTCTTCGCCCTGTACATCCTCGTGTTGCCAATGAAGTGCAGATTGACAGAATAATTGACAGCATCAATGCACCTGGTCCACTTACTCGTTCAAGGGCAACTCAGCTAGCAAATTTCTGTGGGCACTTCGCATTCGTGTCAATTTCAGAACCCAAGAAAGTTGAAGAAGCCTTCATGGAACCTGAATGGATTCAAGCTATGCAAGAAGAGCTTCAGCAGTTTGAGCTGAATAATGTATGGGAACTGGTTAAGCGTCCTGATCCACGGAAGCACAACATAATAGGCACTAAATGGATATACCGCAACAAACAAGATGAACATGGTCAAGTTGTCAGAAATAAAGCTCGTCTCGTTGCTCAAGGATATACTCAAGTGGAGGGCATTGACTTCGATGAAACATTTGCTCCTGTGGCTAGGCTTGAAGCCATACGCATACTTCTATATCAAATGGATGTGAAAAGTGCCTTTCTCAATGGCAAGATTGAAGAAGAAGTGTATGTTGCACAACCACCTGGCTTTGAAAATCCAAAACATCCTGACATGGTATACAAGCTCAACAAGGCATTGTATGGCCTCAAACAAGCCCCTAGGGCCTGGTATGACACACTCAAATACTTCCTGAAGAGCAAAGGCTTCATACCTGGTTCCCTGGATCCCACTCTCTTCACGAAGACATATGATGGTGAACTGTTTGTGTGCCAAATCTATGTGGATGACATTATCTTCGGCTGCACCAATCAGAAGTACAGTGAAGATTTTGGATATATGATGCAAGAGCAATATCAGATGTCCATGATGGGGGAGCTGAAGTTCTTCCTTGGTCTTCAAATACGACAACAACACAATGGCATCTTCATATCTCAAGAGAAGTATCTCAAAGATTGCCTGAAGAAGTTCGGTATGCAAGACTGCAAAGGCTTCACAACACCAATGCCAGCCAAACATCATCTAGGTCCTGACGACAATGGTAAAGAGTTCGATCAAAAGGTATACCGCTTCATGATTGGTTCTTTGCTTTATTTATGTGCATCTAGGCCAGATATTATGCTTAGTGTTTGCATGTGTGCTCGATTTCAAGCGGCACCAAAGGAGTCGCATCACTTAGCTGTGAAGCAAATTCTTCGATATTTGGCTCACACCCCAACTCTAGGATTATGGTATCCAAAGGGCTCAGAGTTTGATTTGGTTGGATTTTCGGATGCTGATTATGCTGGTGACAAGGTTGATCGCAAGTCTACATCAGGCACATGTCACTTTCTGGGACGATCACTTGTATGTTGGTCTTCAAAGAAGCAGGACTGTGTATCTCTCTCCACTGCTGAATCTGAATACATTGCTGCTGGATCTTGCTGTGCTCAGCTTCTGTGGATGAAGCAAACACTCAAGGACTATGGCATTCATCTGAAGCAAGTGCCACTTTACTGCGACAACAAAAGCGCCATCAAGATTGCCAACAACCCAGTTCAGCACTCGAAGACAAAACACATTGAAATTCGTCATCACTTTCTCAGAGATCATGTTGTGAAGGAAGACATTGATATCATACACGTCAACACTTAAGAGCAATTGGCGGATATCTTCACCAAGCCCTTGGATGAAAAGAGATTTTGCAAGTTGCGGTGTGAGCTAAATATCTTGGAATCCTCAAATGTCCTGTGATCAGGCACACATCCTAACACTTGTGCATATTGATGACTTAGATGTGCAACACACAAAGTAAAGTATATCTTCAATCAATGAAGATATACATTCTAAGTGTGAATACATTAATGTGGAATTTGACTTCGGAGCGCCACGATAATTGTGCGCCGTGTCTGGGTCTAATACTTCCTATACGGTGGGTAACGCCACCACCAAACGTTCCATTTTGAAGTGTTTCACTCATGGCGTTACCTTGCAATATCTTCACATTTGGTTTGACTTCAAACTCAACATGTCTTCATGATTATCTTCACTACGTTGATTATATAGATATATACTCTAGTGTTCTGTCCTCTACAGCATTCACTTATAGCTATGTCTTCTTGGTTGAATCTTTTGAACTAAGTGAATGTGATCGGACCCTAATCTCTCCATGATTTCTATCTCAAATTCTAACTCTCCAAGTCATATGCATTCTACTAAAACTGTCGAATGTCTTCACTGTGTCCTTGTCAGCTGAAGATATGGTGACAACCATAAAGTCCGTTGTTAATGCTCATTCCTCCACATAAAATCCGGAGAAGCAGGAACGACCACCCGACAATTTAGGCGTGCGTGGGACGTGGAACAAACCCCAAACTTCCGCTAACTGGCCACACGTTCCTCAAATGCGAACCGCCAGGGGCATCTGTGTAATAGCACAGTGCCGCCCCTAAGCCTATAAATTCACACTTACCGCGGTCATTATCTCCTTCTTCCACCCTCGCAAGAACCCTAGCGCCACCGCTAGCACTCGACGACGCCGGAGACGAAGCGCTTTGCTGCCGCAACCTCTCCAACGCCGTCCTCATGCCGACCGCGGACATCGTCCTCTCCGCTGTCGCCGTAGGTGTTTTCCGTCGCCAAGTTAGGGCACGGAGGACTGAACTGCTCGGCATCAACTCACTTCCGTCTAGCAGTTCCAGTGTGGTAAATAAAACTTCTTTTTACAACCTCTTTTGATCTCATGGTTCTGTCACTTTCTACCATAAGAAGTTTCTCTTCACACTAATTAGATCTCTCGCTGCATCTCATAACATGCCTAGTATATTCACTTGTGCTTCATAAAGTAGTTAGATTCCTCACTTGTACTAATCTATGGGTTCGTACAAATCTGGAACCAACTTCTTATATATGAGTGAATGTCTTCGCACGATGAGGTCAATGTCTTCTAAACTAATTAATCTTCAAAAACCTTCTGAGAATGCATATGACCTCTTCCCCTTCCCTCGCACCTTAATGCTGTCACATGTACATGTCCATGGGAGAATCCTTCGGTTCTCATAGTCTACATTCATTTGCAGAATTCCTACAGCATCACATAAACTCTCCTGAAGCCAGTTCCTGTTGGCCCAGAAAAAGAAAGCCTTTGAAGCCTTTGAAAGTTTTGAAGCCTTTCAAGTTAAAGTTTATGGCTTCAGAAGCAGTAGCAAGGAAGGGGGGCAGACAGAGACATGAGGGAACTTCCAAAGATCTACCTGAAGATTTGGCAGAAATGTACAAAACAGATCCAGAAGAGAGCTATGGGCAGCGCAAGACCCGAATCCAATGGATTCGACGCTATTGGGCAGAACAGTGGTTCAAATACCGCTTCGTCACTCAGGAGTATGCTGAAAAGAGTGCCATCAAGAAGCCATGGGGGGACATCTTATACAAGAATCTCGTACCCAAGACCAGAGATGAAGCCATCGCTCAAGGCTTCTACCCATGCATGGTCCGAGGACCACAGCCTGATGATGCGCATCCGTCGTCACTCCTCTGGTGTCGTGACGACAATCTCTTCCAGCGCAACTTTCAGTTTGCCCAACAGTCAGCGAAGCTAAACAAGAAGAAATTTGGGTTAGACTTCAACCCTGGTCCCTCCGCACCAAGGGCAGATGGCACACGCGACGCGGAACCCAATGTCATCGGTCCGTTTGCCAATCTTGAGGGCCTGATCTCTCACATCTTAGTCCAAGGGACTGCCGTAAATGACCCTCCAGCTGACTCTGAGTCTGATGAAGCTCCTGTGCCGAAGCCAAAGCAGACGAAGAAACCAAAAGCTTCAAAACCGGCCCCTGCCTCAAAAATCTCAAGGGCGAAGCCATTGAAAACTGCACCTCCTGAAGTCAGTGTGCAGTCTGAAGACGTATCCCGCGTCTCCAAGCCCCAAAAGGAAAAGGAGCCTCAACAACACACCAGCAAAGAGCTCACTGCTGCTGCCATTCTGCGCAACGAAGCCATTGATCTATCAAGCGATGAAGATCTGGGAGATGACGCTCTAGAGCAGCTTATCAAAAGCAAAGAGGAAGCTGAAATCTTCAACAATCTGCCTCTCTTTGATGTCGCCATCATCCACAGCTTCATCGATGAATGGTTTGACTCACCAGACATAAGCTTCAATGATCTGCAGCTGCCAGTTGGCCTCAGTGTCGCCTTCCAAGGCGCAATTGCTTCAGAACTGGCCATTGCTCAGCGCATTGTTGAGCTAAAGCAGAAAATTGATCACGAAAAGGCTCAGTTCAAATCACACATGGCCAGCCTCAGCGTGCAGGAAGTGAGGAGCTTCAAAATCATGCTGCATGAGCTCAAAGAAAACTTTCTGAAGAAGCATGCTGAAGCTCAGGGCTCGCATGAAAGGATGAAGTCTTTGGCAGAAAAATGTGTTCAAGCCTACAACAAGGCTGAAAAGCGCAAGGCACTTGGGCGTCCTGGCATCGACCCCAAGATGGCCGCGAAGAAGAAGAAGAAGCCTGCTGTGAATGAACCAGAGGCACCTAGGCAAGAAGCGGTTCAAATTGTCTTCCCCACTGCAACGACTGGCTCGAAGCCAAAGAGCCGGTCAACAGCTTCAGAGCTAAAGAAGACAAGAACTGCAGAGGCTGAAGCCAGAAAAAGGAAGAGCTCTGAAGCCTCTCCTACTGCCCCCAGCAAAAAGAAGCGCAAAACCAAGAAATCTAGGGCTGCTCCCACAGAGCCCTTGATGGTTGAACCCCTTTCTGTCATTCACCCCAATGCAGAAAGACGACTGACAGTTCATGAGCCTGCTCCCACAGAGGCTCCTGAAGCTGAAGATATTCCAGCAGCCGACCCCTTAGCTGCTGAAGACATTGATCGTCAAGACCATGTACAAGATGATGCAGCCCTTCCTCAGCCTGAAACAAGCGAATTCATCAGTATTGGTCGACCTCTGACGCCAATGGCACATGATGAGTCATGGGCGAATCGCCCTCAGGAGGAAGAAGACTTTGAGGTCCAGCCCACTCCGACCCCACAAGCGTCGTCTGCATTCCGTAGGCTTCGCAAAGGTCCACGGCCTCAAGTCCATACTGCAGAAATTCCGGCTGCATCAGCCGAAGACAATGAAGAAGCACCACCGGAACCCACTTCCCCGCTCCATCAAGATGCAGTTCTCCATGAGAACGTGCCTGAGGTTGTCCCTCCAACTACACAAGCGGAGGAAGAAAATGTTGCGGCTCCCACCACCAACACTGAAGCCAATGTGGAGCCCGCCCCACCAAATGCTTCAGCGGACAACGAAGCTACCGAGCCATACACTTCTGTTCCTGAGTCTGCTGCAGGTCCTCAATTCGATTATCATATTGAGCACAGGCCTCATGTCCAGAAGCCAGTCCCAAGGCTTCCAAGGTTCCCAGGTCCTGCATCAGCACCTGGTTCCTTTTAACATCAACAGCTTCAAGGTAGACAATACATTTTTCAATAGCTCCAAGAACCCCTATTCAAAGGAAAGGATTGTATCAGACAGGTTCTGGAGCTATTCTCAGCGCAGCTATTATTCATGCATCTTATACAACCAAGGCCGCATCTTTCCGCACAAGCGCCTTGAGGTTGAAGCCATTACTGGTCTGCCATGTCTTGAGGAAGCTTTGGATTGCTTCAGGCAAGTGGGTCTGCTGCCGTTTGTGACTGATGAAGAGCACTGGAATGAAGAGCTTCTGCTTCAGTTCTATGCCACTCTGCATATCAAAGGATACAACAGAGATCCGAAGACTTGGGTACTTGAGTGGATGACCGGAAATGTCCATCATGAAGCCAATGCATTTGATATTATTGAGCTCACCGGCCTGCCCACTCCTGGCGAATACTACGAGGAAGGCTGTCAACTATATTCTGAAGCCATTGAACGCTTATTCCAGAGGCCTGAACCTAATATGAGTCACATGCTCTCAATGATGAAGCCATTGCCTCAGGATGCACCCTATCCAACTGAGTTCTTCGTTGAAGACCTAGAGTACCTGCCTAGGACCATATATCACATCATCCGGCAGACTCTCTGGCCCATTAAGGGACACTCACCACATGCCAAGATCGAGGGTGCAATGAAGACTATAATATTCTGTATCCTTCATGGCAAATGGTTCAACGCATAGGATTTCTTCATACGCCAACTTGCAGCGTCTGGGTCAGAATTGTTTGGTTTGAAGTTCTATGCTCCTTGGGTGATGAGGCTGATCAAACTGCACTCTGCGATCTCATATCAGCCCTCTGCCCGAAACCATCGGATCTTCTTGCCAGATGTGGATACCTCTACTGAAGCAATATACCCTGAGCCTACCAAGCAACCAATAAGTCTTCAGAATGCAGAACACCAAAGCTTCACGCAGAATGTTGAAGGTGTTGAAGCCATATCCAGGGTATATCCGTTGGCTGGCACTACACGTGCACCAGCATCTACTGAAGCCACAGACAGCACAAATGCTCCAAGACCCAAGAAGCGTGCTCGTGTCCTCACTGACCGAGAGCTTCTTGTGGCCCTTCACCAAAAGCAAGATAGGCATCACGACTGGCTAAAGCGTCAAATGAAGAGCCTCTTGGTGGATGTAAATCGTCTTCGAAACCTAGCCACCAAGAATGCGTTTGTCACTCATGAGACGTGCCGTCGTACATGGAAAGGGCTCTCAATGATATGCACTGAAGCTAAACTTGAAGAGGATGGCTTCACAGAGCGCTTCAAATTTGACACCACACCTCCGAGAAGGGCTGTGATGCGCAACACACCGTCACTTGAAGACTCTGAGTTTTCTTCATCTGCTGCCACAGTTACTGCAAGGATCATTGATGAAGACGACGATGCTACATCACCACCATCTGCTTCAGCACATCCAAGTTCTGCACCGCCAAACAACTCCACCGACCCTGCTGCGCCTGGGAACGCGTAGAAAACTCTATGTCTTCAAACCTTTTTGGTCATTACTGACAAAAGGGGGAGAAGCATATGATGTTTATAGTCTTCAAGCGGGTCAATATGGGCGGGTGCCTTATGTGTTGTTATATTTTGCTTCGTGTTTACAACTCTTGTTTTTTTGCTTCATTTGGTTCTTTGAGTTGTAAACACTAAAACTCGATGGTCGTCTGCTACTTGTTTGCCACTCTGTATGCGAAGATAAATTCCGCATGTGCGACGATAAATTCCGCACTTATCTCATTCTGCAGACGTCCATTTTCCATTATGCATGTCATTATCTTCATATACTTTCACATGCATAGTGGATTGTCATCATAAGCCGAAGAGGATCTCCTCAAGTACAACCTGCCATGTGCATTTGCATTCCAAAAGCAAATTAACTTATATGCACATCTTCAGGGGGAGCCTTTGCAACTTATGAAGACAATTCCCTACCCTTTACAAACTTCACACATTATATTCCCCGTTGAAAACTTCAACTAGTTTGTCATCAATCACCAAAAAGGGGGAGATTGTAAGTGCATCTAGTGCCACCCCTAGTTGGTTTTGGAGTATTGACGACAAACCTAGTTGAGGGACTAATGTGTTTGTGAGAATTGCAGGAAAACACATGTAGAAGTCCCTCATTGATTCGGTTTTACTACCAGAGATAACCCCCAAAAATGTATGAAGACATTGAAGACAAAGGTGGTTTATGAAGATATTCACATTGAAGACTATGACAGAAGAAGACAGGTTATGAAGCCTATGAAGCTCGAAGACTTAGATCTTTCGTAGTTTTTTTTTGTGTTGAGTCATAGGAACCACCGTACTGTTAAGTGAGGTCCAGGAGAACCAGTCAGAATGACTGAAGTGATGCCTAAATCAAAAACCTATGTCTTCGAGCAAAGACAATGAGAGCGAATCTTGTCCAGAGCCGGACAAGTCAGCTTTGCTTGTAGCCCAAGTAAAGTTGCCATGAGAGTTCAAAATCTGACCAGACACGTGTCAGTTCCTTAGTGACCCAGGGTCATTTCGGACAAATCAGGTCGGGTTGCCAAGTGGCTATAAATAGCCCACCCCCACAACCATAAACGGTTGGCTGCTCAGATTTCAGTGCACGGCTTTTGTCATTTGAGAGCAACCCACCTCGAAGCCTTTGAGAGAAAAATTCCTAGTGAGGAGAAAAGCCCTAACCACCCAGAGCCAGAGTAAATTGGGCATCACTTAAGTCTTCGTGTCTGAGTGATCTGAAGACTTATTACACTTGAGGACTGTGAATCCTCCAGACGGTTAGGCGTCGCGTTCAGAGCATCCAAGAGACATTGTGGATTGCCAGTGAACGAAGTCTTTGAAGGTTTGGGAGTCTACCTTGAAGACTTACCAGAGTGATTGGGCGAGGACTAAGTGACCTTAGCTCAAGGAGAATACGGTGAGGACTTGGTGTCCTGAGCTGCGTGTTCGGGACTGGGTGTTCGGGACTGTGTGTCCTAAGGTTTAAATACCTAGCCGCTCCAACCAGACGTACAGTTGTCACAGCAACTGGAACTGGTCCAACATATCATTGTCTTCAACGAGTCACTGGTTTCATCTTCACTTCCTCTTCTTACTGTTACTCATTGTGAAGCCATTGCATACCTTATCTTTTGTCTTCACAACGTGAATGTATGATCTGTTTGGCTTCATAACTTCTTCCTACCTGATCCTTATTACACTGCAGTTGTTTGTCATTGTGCTTTCACTCTATTGAATACATGACCATGGCTGGCCTAGTGTAATCTAACTTCCGCTGCATAGCAATAGGCATAATCTTCGCTGTTTGTCTTCATAACTCTCATGTTTTGAAGACTTTCATAAAAATCGCCTATTCACCCCCCCTCTAGTCGATATAACGCACTTTCAAAACCCTTCTTCTTACATTCTTGCAAGTTGCATGCTTTACTTTCCGCTGCTCATATACTCATTGCATGCTTGCTTGATATGTATTGTGTTTGTTAAACTTGTTCTTAAACTCCACTTAAACTTAAGAATATTAAAAACAACAACTTTTGGCACTTAGTGTCTAATCACCCCCTCTAGACACCTCTTCTCGATCCTTTCAATTGGTATCAGAGCATTGGTCTCCATTTCCTTGGTTTAAACACCATTGGAGGAAGATGGATGTGTCTACTTTGGGGAGTCTTAGACATAGAGTGCCTATTCTTGATGGAGAGTATTTTCATGAGTGGAAAATGAAATGCTTGAGATTTTCAATGAATATCATTTGAACAAGTACATTACTAGCCCTTGTGCACCTCATGTTGATCCTTTGCACCCTACCCTAGATGAAGATATTGACATGATTCGCAATCTTAGAACTGTTAATCTTATCACTAGAGGCTTGCCTAGAAACTTGATTGGATGTTTGCCGACTCTTAAGTGTTCCTACACCATATGGAAATTTCTTGAGGAACTCTTTCCTAATTACTCCTTGAAAGATCTAGATGAAATCCTCCATAAGTCTATTGCTTTGATTAAGATGAGTTCCAATGATCCCAAATTTGGTGACTGCTTATTTGAGCTTACTGATCTTACGAGTGACAAAGGAGATGTTGGAATCATTAGCAATATCATTTCCAGAGCTATTAGAATTCATAAAGATAACTATAGAAATGATCATTTATCTAATGAATTACCCTCTCTAGGAATTGATCAATCACAAGATGATGTTGAACATGAATACTCGGATGAGGATGACGATGATGATGATGATGATGATGATGATAGTGACTATGATCTCGATGATGCTATGAGATACTTTGGTCTTATGGCAAATCTTCGTGGCTACATGGCTGGAGGAAAGGAATGGGTCCTTGATAGTGGATGTACTAATCATATGACCGGAGATAAAGACATGTTCCATGAGCTTGCTGAAAATGACGGCCCTCGAAAGTATGTCACTTTTGGTGATAATTCAAAGGGTAAGGTGGTTGGCCTTGGTAAGGTGGCCATCTCACATGATAGCTCCATACAAAATGTCATGCTCATTGAATCTCTTGGCTACAACTTACTTTCAGTATCTAGACTTGCTGATTTCGGTTTCAATGTCCTATTTACTGAAGTAGACTGCCAAGTGTTTCGTAGAGATAATCATAAAATGGTCTTTACCGGTATACGTAGAGGAGATCTTTACATTGTTGATTTCACTAAAAAGGCTCAACCTAAAACTTGCTTAATTGCCAAATCTTCTAAAGGCTGGTTGTGGCATAGAAGACTAGGTCATGTTGGTATGCGAAATCTTGATAAGCTTATTAAAGGTGATCATATCCTTGGAATAAAAGATGTCATATTTGACAAGGATAGACTTTGTAGTGCTTGTCAAGCAGGGAAACAAGTTGGAGGAAGTCACCGCGCGAAGAACATCATGACCACAAGAAGACCACTCGAGCTACTTCACATGGATCTCTTTGGTCCAAATGCCTACAAGAGTCTCGGTGGTAACTCATTTGGTCTAGTCATAGTTGATGATTTTTCAAGATTTACGTGGGTGTTCTTTCTTGATGACAAATCGCAGGTCCAAAAGATCTCCAAAAAACTTCGCTAGGAAGGCCCAAAATCAGTTTGACGTGAAGATCAAGAAGGTTCAGAGTGACAACGGAACGGAGTTCAAGAACGCAAATGTGGACACCTTTCTTGACGAAGAAGGGATTTCACACGAGTTCTCGGCTACGTACACACCTCAACAAAATGGAGTTGTTGAAAGGAAGAACCAGACTCTTATCGAGATGGCAAGAACGATGCTTGATGAGTACAAAACACCAAAGCACTTTTGGGTGGAAGCGGTTGAGATAGCTTGTCATGCAATAAATCGCTTGTATCTTCACAAGCTACTCGGCAAGACGGCATACGAGCTCCTCACCGGTAACAAACCCCAAGTTGGATACTTTTGAGTATTCGGCTCAAACTGCTACATTCTTGATAAGCATCGTCGTTCTAAATTTGCTCCTAAATCTCATGAAGGTTTCCTACTTGGTTATGGCTCAAACTCTCACACTTACCATGTCTACAACAATTTCACCCGAAAGGTTGAAGAGACGGTAGATGTGAAGTTTGATGAATCTAACGGCTTGCAAGTAGAGCAATTGCCAATTGATGTAGGAGACAAAGACCCTTCGGAAGCAATTCAAGACTTGTCCATTGGCAAGGTTCGTACAACGGAAGTGAAGGAGAGTACCTCGTCCGTCCAAGTGGAAGCTTCTACCTCACGACAAGGTGAACCAAGAGTTGATACGGAAGCATCCACAAGTGGGACACGCCAAGATGAAGAAAACGAGGGAGCACACCAAGATGAACATCAACAACCTCCTTCTCCACCACGACAAGAGAACGACAATGTCAAAAATGAAGAAGGCCAAGTAGAAGAACAAGATGAAGAGGATGTTCCACCCCGACCCGAGCAAAAGCTTTCACGAGTTCGAGCAAGAATTGCTAAGGATCATCCCGTCGAGCAAATCTACAATGATATCCAAACCGGGAGAATCACTCGCTCTAAAACTCGTTTAGCTAACTTTCGTGAACATTACTCATTCATCTTTAGCATTGAACCTATGAAGGTTGAAGAAGCATTGGAGGATCCGGACTGGATAAATGCTATGCATGAAGAGCTACACAACTTTGAGAGAAATCAAGTGTGGACATTGGACGAGAAACCTGACAACAACCACAACATCATTGGTACCAAATGGGTGTTTCGCAACAAGAAAGATGAAGATGGACAAGTGGTTCGCAACAAAGCACGTCTCGTCGCCCAAGGCTACACACAAGTTGAAGGTATGGACTATGGTGAGACATATGCTCCCGTTGCTAGACTTGAGTCCATTCGCATCTTACTTGCTTATGCTAATCACCATAATATCACCTTGTACCAAATGGACATTAAGAGTGCTTTTCTAAATGGCAAAATCGAAGAGGAATTTTATGTTAAGCAACCTCCCGGCTTCGTCAATCCTAAGAAACCTAATCATGTTTACAAACTTCACAAAGCCCTTTATGGTCTTAAACAAGCTCCTAGAGCATGGTATAAATGCTTGACCAAGTTCCTTATTGAAAAAGGCTTTGAAATTGGTAAAATTGATTCTACCCTTTTTACTAAAAGGGTTAATGGAGAACTATTTGTGTGCCAAATTTATGTTGATGATATCATATTTGGTTCAACTAACCCTCATTTTAGTGAGAAGTTTGGAAAGCTAATGTCGGAGAAGTTTGAGATGTCTATGATGAGTGAACTCAAATTCTTTCTCGGTTTGCAAATCAAGCAAACTAAGGAAGGTACCTTTGTCACTCAAACGAAGTACACCAGTGACTTATTCAAGAAATTCAATATGCAAGAATGCAAAGGTATGACTACACCCATGCCTACTCGTGGACATCTTGATTTGACAAAAGATGGTGAACCGGTTGAACAAAAGGTTTATCGCTCTATGATTGGTTCATTGTTATATCTGTGTGCCTCTCGTCCCGGTATTATGCTAAGTGTGTGCATGTGTGCACGATATCAAGCTGCTCCTAAAGAATGTCATCATAAGGCTGTGAAAAGGATAGTGATATATCTAATCCATACACCAAATTTTGGCATTTGGTATCCTAAGAGGTCCTCTTTTGATCTTGTTGGCTACTCCGATTCGGACTATGCCGAAGACAAGGTTGATAGAAAGTCCACTTCGGGTACTTGTCAATTCCTTGGTAGATCTCTTGTGTCTTGGTCTTCCAAGAAACAAAACTCGGTATCCTTATCCACCGCCAAAGCGGAATACATTGCCACTGGTTCATGTTGCGCTCAATTACTTTGGATGACTCAAACTCTTAAAGATTATGGGATATATGTGAAACATGTTCCATTGCTATGTGACAATGAAAGTGCTATTAAGATTGCTCACAATCCCGTGCAACATTCTCGAACTAAGCATATTGAAGTTCGTCATCATTTCATTCGAGATCATGTTGCAAAAGGGGACATTAACCTTAAGCATGTTCGCACCGATAAGCAATTGGCGGATATATTCACTAAACCACTTGATGAGAAAGTGTTTTGCAGGTTGAGAGGTGAATTGAACATCATTGATGCTTCAAACTTGGAGTAGGAACTCCATTTGATACATGCAGGGCATGAGCCTATGACTAATCCTCGATATTTCTCTTATGATGCTATTCATATGTCTTGGATATATTTGTACCTTGCATGTTATCTAACCCGTGTAGGTACTTGGTTGAATCTAAATATATGAGATTGCAACTCACTCACATCTTGAGCAATCTCTACATCACCAAGTCTCTACACAATGGTGGTTGAAGACAAGGAAGCACGAAACCATTCAAACATATCCTTTGGCAAATTCTATGTTGAGTCTCATGATTGTCATTTTGGATACACAAGTGCTCTTCCTTGCAAAGCTAACCCATGTAGGTAGATGAACTCAAACTCCAAGTGGTGCTCCCACCCCTTGATGAACTACATCAACCTTGAGCAACCCGCACAAGTTCAACCAGATGAGCAAGATCAACACCACCACCCAAGGTATGTTATTCCATCTTAGAGAAGATTTACTCCAAGTCATGAGCCAAAGCAACTCGACAAGATGTGAATACATCAAGATGCTTAAACAAAAAATGGTAACCCCATTTTGAGCTTAAACGATGAGTATGACCTATGATCAAGTGCTCTCACTTGACTCCTAAGTTAATATACTCTAACATAGGTGACTTTGTCACTGACCATTTCTAGATGAAGTTCTCTAGTGTTTCTCCGTGCTTTTGCATTTGCATATTTGTTTCCCCTTTCAAAAAAAACTTCATCTAGAACTTTTAGTTTCTTTTCTTTCCTTTTTGTTCTGCATTTTCTGCATCCAATTCATTGCAAATCTTTCAGTTAATTCCTTGCATATCCTTGTGAGATCTTACTTGTCTAGTGAGCTGAGGTGACAAGTGGTTTCACTCTGATGAACGTCACACCGGTTTGTTCTCTTCGGCCCAACCGAAATCCTTTGGTGCAACCGAAGCACACAACTCGGAGTCACCAATTTCATCACAGGAAAGCCAACTTGCCACTTTATTCCCGATTTCTGTTTGCTCCAGCTCCACTCAATGATTCTTGTCCTCTGCCAGCATCATATTAGACATGCTGCTTTGCTCTGTGACTCAAGGACCAACCCATTTGTATCACATGTCCAGAAGAGCCCTTCTTGGAAATTGATGTCAAAGGGGGAGAGAGAGATCACATCAAAGCTTAATCCTTCCTATAGGGGGAGAAAGAGAGAGTACTCAGGGGGAGAGAGTTTCTCAACTAGGAGAAATTAATATCATCAAAGACCCCAGATGCTTGGTGTTCAAGAGGAGAGATGTCAAATGTCTTTAAGAGGGGAAAGACATGTTTGGTTGCTTGCTTTAGCTCAAGCTCTGTTGTTTCTTTTTTGTTGCTCTGATTTTATGTTCCCTATCTTCTCCCAATATCCCATGCAGATTTAGGGGGAGCAAGACATCTAAGGGAAGGAAATCTCTGATTTTATTGCATATCTTTACCTTTGGGGGCATGTCTATATCCAATGTGGTACTTAGTACTCACTCTACATGTCATCCCAGTCTTGGTTCTCTTGTGGTTTCTCTTGTTTTCTCTGGTCAGTAGGTGTATCTGTGTTAGTTAACCTTGTTTGCGCAGGTTCATCCCATCCAAAGCCAACTCAAGACCACAAGGTAAGTATATGCATCACAGTCATGTGAATGAGAAGTTCTTGCCGATGTACATACTGTTTGCAAGAAGGACTCATGAGCATGAAGGTACATTTCTCACATTCACATCATTTGCTCTGATGCATATAGCCAAGATACATGTAACACATTGCTTACTCTGTCATGTTTACGCATTCACATGCTCCTATATTCAATATTCACATGATTGCATACATGTAGGGGGAGCCTATGCATGTTACATGTCTTTCCAAAGCTTTACTTGCTATTCTCTATATCTTTATCTAAAGCTTTGATGTATGTTGTCATCAATTACCAAAAAGGGAGAGATTGAAAGCACAAGTGCTCCCTGGGTGGTTTTGGTAATTAATGTCAACATATCTCTTGTCGGACTAACACTTTTACCTAGTATGTTCCAGATAAGTTCAACAATGGAGTGACATGGACTAGAGGATGTGGAACCCATTCAAGATGCTAAGGACAAAGGATTGGCTCAATCTTCAAGATCAAGACTCTACATTTTCTATTTTAGTGATCCAAGATCACATTGAGTCTATAGGAAAAGCCAATACTATCAAGAGGGGGTGAGGTGTTGCTTAATGGCTTGCTTGCTCAAAGTGCTTAGTGATATGCTCCAAAACCCTCAACTACCTTCCCACATCCACATATAACCTAAACCAAAAGTCAAAGTCGGCCCCACCGATTCTTTCTATCCGGAGCCACCGAGTTCAGTTAACATAGCCACTGCCAAAAACCCTAATCAGTTCGGTCTCACCGATGGGATCTCGGTCTCACCGAGATGGGCTTGCAAACTCTCTGTTACCTGTTGCAATATTTTTGGTCCCACCGAGATATGCAATCGGCCCCACCAAGTTTGCTTGGCCAACTCTCTATTTTGCTTATTACCCAAATCGGTCCCACCGAGCTTGAGTAACCGGTCAAACCGAGTTTTGGTTTTACCCTAACCCTAGCACATCGATTCCACCGAGTTGAACTAGTTGGTCCCACCGAAAACCCTAACGGTCACTAGGTTTACTAAATCGGTCCGACCGAGTTTTTCCCTTCAGTCTCACCGAGATTGGTAAATTGAGTGTAACAGTTAGATTTTGTGTGGAGGCTATATATAACCCTCCACCCACTCTTCATTCGTGGAGAGAGCCATCAAAACATACCTACACTTCCAATACACATTTTCTGAGAGAGAACCACCTACACTTGTGTTGAGGTCAAGATATTCCATTCCAACCATATGAATCTTGATCTCTAGCCTTCCAAGTTGCTTTCCACTCAAATCTTCTTTCCACCGAATCCAAATCCTGTGAGAGAGAGTTGAGTGTTGGGGAGACTATCATTTGAAGCACAAGAGCAAGGAGTTCATCATCAACACACCATTTGTTACTTCTTGGAGAGTGGTGTCTCCTAGATTGGCTAGGTGCCACTTGGGAGCCTCCAACAAGATTGTGGAGTTGAACCAAGGAGTTTGTAAGGGCAAGGAGATCACCTACTTCGTGAAGATCTACCGCTAGTGAGGCAAGTCCTTCGTGGGCGACGACCGTGATGGAATAGACAAGGTTGCTTCTTCGTGGACCCTTCGTGGGTGGAGCCCTCTGTGGACTCGCGCAACCGTTACCCTCCGTGGGTTGAAGTCTCCATCAACATGGATGTACGATAGCACCACCTATCGGAACCACGACAAAAATATCCGTGTCTCCAATTGCGTTGAATACTCCAAAACCTTCTTCTTACATTCTTGCAAGTTGCATGCTTTACTTTCCGCTGCTCATATACTCATTGCATGCTTGCTTGATATGTATTGTGTTTGTTAAACTTGTTATTAAACTCCACTTAAACTTAAGAATATTAAAATCTGCAACTTTTGGCACTTAGTGTCTAATCACCCCCTAGACACCTCTTCTCGATCCTTTCAATTACGAGGCTAACATGTGCAGTGATGCTTCATAACCAAACAACTATGAAAGTAAGTATGGTCATACAGGGCAAGAGGTACTCACAAGAGTAATGCAGTGTGCAGTATAGTTGCGAGATTCTGTGGTCCCTTGAGAACGAATGTTTTTATGCTAACAGTTTTCATACAAGTGAGACATTAAGGCAAATGCAGAAATGTAGTTCAAATTGTGATGTGATATCATAGACAGTACCTTACGCTGCAGCCGAGACCAATGTCTAACAAGATTATTCCAGTCATCATCGGATAAATGTAGCACCGGAGACTTTACAGAAATTTCGTTCAGAGGCTTGCCATCGAAGTGCGCTTGCCTCAGGTAGGAACAATACTTCATCAACGAGTGCTTGAAAAGCGCAACCAACCCTTGCTCGTCATCACAATCTAGTTTGCTCCTCGCCTATTTAAAAGAATGAAATCTTGTGTCTTCTGTCAGCAGAAACATATGCAGTAATGACCATGAATAACATCAATACATTACTTACGCGTAAGTTGCGGAGGAAGACTGGAAATTGTTTTGTGTCTGCGGTATAATCTTTCCATGAAGGAAAGATGTGCACAAAGTTCCTGACAACAACATAAGCTTCGTCTTCTAAACTGGGAAGAAATGGAACAGGGGTCCTATTTGCTGCAATTGGGGCTCTCTCTGGTTCAAAAAGGGATTTGGCAACTGGATTTGGTGTACTCTTTGCTGGAATGGGGGTTTTGCGTCGTACAGCTGGTGCTATGTCAACTGGCATAATCATACTGTTTGCTGCAGTTGGGGTCTGCTGAGTTGGGGCCTTAGAAATGACCAGTGTAGTAGGGCTTGAGTCTGCTAGAGTTGGGGTATTTTGTGGGTCAGGTGATATTGCAACTACACCTAATGGGCTATTTGATTTAGCAGGTGCCACTACCTTTTCCAAATACTTTGCTTGTGCTCCTCCATGATCAGCAATCGCCCTCTTCCTTTTGAACGTCTGATACACAAGAACAACATTTGAATGGATAAATATGGTATGATGACAGATGGAATATGTACTGAAAATGGATAGGCAGGGCGTATTCACATACACGATGTGTAAACTAAGCTAATAGCAGTTCAACAAAGTAGAAGCAATGCAAAGCATCAGTTGCAAGATATGTGCGAGCAATGTAACCTTGGAAAGTTAGAGCAAGTACCTTGATGGGTGAATAAGATAGGGCATCTTCCTTTGACTCCTCCACTAGGGAGCTACATTGACTTAGGTCTCCCTCTAGCTCAGAATCACTGTTAGGATCATATTCCGAGCATGAATCTGTAGGTGGAGAGCGTTTGCATTACATTGCATCCAGACTTGATTTCAGTCCCTTAATGCCAAGTTTGACAGCCATGGCATTGCTCTACTTCATTCTTTTCATGCGTGCAAGCTCATTATCATTATGATGCTGTTCAGAATCTAAGATTCATGAAAACATAAAAAGTAGTCAGATTATCTATGGAATGCATTGCGGATTCAACTTGGAGAGTGTCTCCCTATAAACCCCTACATATGCAAAGTTCACCTCCCCAACCGTGCTGACCAGACCACACACAGAAATACAAACCCCTTATGTCTCTATAACAGGCAGGCACACATTTCAAAACTGAAGTAGGAACATTAGTATCATATGAAATTCGTATTTGAACAAATAAACTAAGCAATCATGAGTGGCGTAATGTTTAGCTTCAAGGGTGGAGTGTTGGTAGTGCGACACATAGCAAGTAGGCAGATTGTATTCCATGTAAAAGATCAAAACGTATGCAAAAGCTGGAAATAACACTTTCTTTCTATACAATGCAGTGTTCGTTACCCACACATGATGGAAGAGATCACATAGAGAAATACTATTCACTCATGTCTACGGTTCCAGTATTTAGAAACAGGGTGGTCCACCCTAAAAGAATATTGACAACAAATATGACAAAGCAAGCATAGATGTAGTGAATCAATCATTTACTTGTGAGCTTACTAGGACAAGTATGCAGAATTGTAATTGTAGTAAGAGATCGTCCAAAATCTGAATGAAGAAGTTTGTCTAGCACTTATTGTTTGCAACTAATCGACGTGAATAATTGGATATTATATCGAATGAGTAAGAAAGACAAGTATAATTGTCAACAAACCTGGCCTGCAGTAGTAATCTGGGTCAATGTCACTACGACCAACAATCCAAAATGACTAGTTTCTGTTCCGAGGGCTGGAATTTTGAAAACCCTGTGAACTTTAGAGGTACTAAAGATTACCGAAATACATGTGAACCAGTAAGTGTAGGTAGCACTGAGCACACAACAAACCCTAATGACAGTCCTGCCTAACGAGTAATGAATCAATTAGAAAATGGGTGATGAGGAGTGGCTGCTGAGTGTTGAGGATGTATCTCAGGATAAATCAGGTTGGCTTGGTGGGTGCTGCACGCATGAGCCCTGAACGGACTGGGAAGGTAGGCACGGCGGCGCGCCCGGGCAGCGGTGACGCTGTTGGGGGAGCGGCTCCTGGCCTCCTGTTAGTCCGGCGTCTCCTCCTAGAGTCATGTTGTCCGGGGACGGCAAGTCGCTGGCGAGGCAGGCGGCTGGGGGCGAGTAGAGATCGGAAGCGCACAGCAGAACAGAGGGGAATCGAGGCCTGGGACGACCCAAAATCCCAGGATGGGCCGGCCCACCATGGGCACCCTGTAGAGATACACACCCGAGCGGCGAACATGCATTTTCGAAACTAATTTAGGAACATTTAGCTGATCAATTAAGCAACTCTGCTTTAATAATATCAGATTCGTATTTGAACAACTAAGCTTGTTTAGCTTGATGGGTGGAGCAGTGTTATTATGACATGAAGCACGTATTCTGATCGTATAGTGATCATAAAAGGGGGAAACTCTAAGCATATTTTTTTAGCAAAAGAGGGTTTCCCCTCCGATTTCTATTAAAGAAACCACCATGGAACCAACATGATCAATTAAACCCTAAGCATGATCAATTAAACCGTATTATGGCTGTGCCATGGCAGATTTGAAGCTGCAAACCGAAGAAATGATATTTAGCATCCATTGTTTGCTTCGAACTAAGAACTAAATTCTAAGAGCTAAAAATAAAGTAGAGTAACCAAGTTAAGATCTATTTTCTGGTTGAGATCAAAAAGTTGAGGAGATATGAAGTACCACCTCTCTTGCGGCGCCGTGTAGGCATCGGTGGTGCGACGGCTGTCGGTGGCATTGAAGCATATCTGCGATGGTAGACGGGTGCATCGGGGGATAAGCCCCGTTGCGGTGGAAGAGGTCGTGTGAGCGACCCCGACAAAGAGGACGACGGCGCCGATGAAGCGAGAGGACGCGATGCAAGGCTATTGGTCCATCGCCGTGGATGAGAAACGTCCATCTCTAGCAGTGGACGACGCGGTCTTGGTAGGCGCTCCAGCATGATGGAGGACGGTCGCGATGGATGTGGTGGAGGACGGCGGCGATGGATGGGGTGGCGGACGGAGGCTGGTGTGGGGATGGGGTGTTCTAGCGTAGGCGGTGTATGAATGGGAAAATGGAGGGAGAGGTATGTGGAACGATGTTTTTTGGACGGGCCTGTCTGAAATATGGGAAAGTTACGAGCTTAGCCCCCGTTTAAAATTTGGACTTCTCGTCGGTTGGGGATAGGACGGTAATCTCGCATCTCGCCAATATTTGCCCACAGCGATTTCGGGCGAGGAGAGGGTGGTTGGCGCCCATGGTTGGCGCCCACGGTGTATGAACGGGGCTGACATGTAGGGCGGTCATGTCATGTCTGAGTGAAGTTACAAACCTGCCCCTATTGAAAATATTTGCCTACATCGATTTCGGCCGAGTCGAGTTTGTTTTGCCGCCCACCGTGTATGAATGGGGAATGGAGGGAGAAACAGAGGTCTTTTAGACGAGCTTGAATCAAATGAGTTTTGCCGCCCATGTTTGACGCCCACCGTGTCGGAATGGGCTCAGAGGCGGTCGTGTCACGTCTAATTGAAGTTACTAATCTACCCCTATTTAGAGCAGTGGAATCGGGCCGATGGATTGTCCGTGTAATGGGTAGATAGTAATTTCCATCTCCCAAACACTTGGCTTCGGGCAGCCGACGTGGGAGTGGACATTTTGCTGCTTCTTTCGAATTTTGGGACAATAAGCATCCACGTTTACCCTGGCAACTAAATTCGAATCCATTTTGTATTCCTATATGAATCTTTATAAATCATTCTATGTGTTTTTATATATCTTCAAAAGGACGACAAAGATGTATTCCACTGTCATATATGAATATGGTTTACAAATGCCGATACTCAAATTCAGAAACTAGAATCCAGTTTAAGGTGAATTCGAATATTTGGAACACTTCATGTCCAACTCAAATGTCACACGCAGCATAATGTGTACTCCCATTTAGATATGTACACAAGCAATGTATCAAGATTCAAATACCGAGTCAATCAACCAAGAATGTAGAGAACTAACAGACATATAAACACTTACAGAGTATATGGATCAATAATATCAACTAACATACATAAGCGAGGCCGCTGTACTTTTTTTGGCTACAACAGCATCCTTTTTTTAGCCAGCATCTTGGCCCTTTCCGATGTGTGCCACTTATGGTCCATCTATACTACTACTATTGCTGAATGCACATTCAGCCCGATTGGCATATTTGTAGGTTTGGCACAACAATCCAAATGAAATATCTCCGAGTCTTATCAATTAATACAGACTTGTGCTCAAATAAAATTACAAACCAAAAAACAAAAAAACAATTATTACATGATCTCTAAAACAAATGGTTTGATTGATTACATGAACAGACAACACAGAGGTTATTCAACTACGGAAAGAACATTTCACCTATGATTTACCAAGTAGGAATTTAATTTCCTTTTTTCCTTCAGGACCTTAACAATCTGGTAAGTCTCAGCTTGCTTCGTTTTGAAATCCACCAAATATTTAATGGTTGTCTTGAGTACTGCTTGTGATTGTGCTGTTTGCTTCCTTAACATGTCAACTTCATCTCTAAGTGCAGAAGCAGAATCTCTTTCTACCACTAGTTTAGCCTCTAGAGCATTAGCAGCTGGCAATTCATAACGCATGATTGGGCCGGTGCCACTGCTGTGGGATGATGCAACGTCCATGGGGACCTCGCTCTTTGATTTTGGGCTAACCTGTTTTGCCATTAAAGTTCCGATTGGATTCAGAAAAGTTGAAGTTAGCAAAATATCTCAACTTGGAGTTATAAAACAAAACAGTTAAACAAACAAGGAATTAAAGAGTTTCAATTGGATGCTAAAAATTAGTTATTAACATCATTGTAACCCGCTGTTGCAGCAGCAAAGCAGTTAAACAAACAAGTAGATATTTAAGTTAAGGCAAACAGGTAATTCTTAACCGTAAGTATCAAACACATAGATATGCGCAGTTTACAATATGATTAACAGGCTGTGCCACTATGTAATCAGTAGCAAACTAAATTAAGCCAAGCAACGTAATTGAACAATTTTGCAATAAGTGGCTAATTAAAATTCCGAGAAGCAGGTAACTAAACTTACGCTAGTTCTTTGTATAGGCACACTGCAACTTCTTTTTCACTTACAAGGTTGTACGAAGGAGTCCATGGCATCAATTGCTTGGATACGCAGTCCCAATACTTCTTTCTTGCCACACTGCATGGGTAAGTCGAATGGTAATCTGGTAAGATGGTGCGTCCTTGATATGTTATATGAGGACGTGTAGTCAGACTAGTTGTAGCCAAACACATCACACTGGCTTTTACTGTATATTTCATGCGATTACTTTTGGCATATCGAGATCTAAGCAATCTACAATAGGATGAAAAGACTGGCATCCTTCACATTATTGGCGAACTCAGTTCATAGAAACAAGCAATTCAACCATTCTGTGGGTAAATCAAAAGCGCCACTGGAATATTTTTCACTATCCAATCATACACGCAAAAGGGGCGACGCCACCATAGGGGCTGGTATGGGCGGCCGCCTCAGGTGGCTGGAAAGTGTGCACCTAGTTTGAGTCGTCCAGGTTGGCCCATGCTAGTTTTGTTCGTCCCAACGAATGAGCAGGCAATGTAAAAAATGAAGAAAAATGTTTCAATTTGGATGGGCCAATAACATAAGTGCAAGGCAGGCGCTATAGCAGGCTCGCGGCCCAAACGAGCATCTCCCATATCGATCGACAGCAGGAAAAATCCCAATTCATTCGCTCCAGCCTCCAGTCTGGTTCGCTCCTAACCTAGCCGCCGCTGGACAGACCGACACAGCACTTCCTCGCGCCCTCATTGGAGGCCAGTCGCCGGGCTTCAAGCGAACGGAAGGACAAGAAGATGAAGATCCAACCCTGGGTGTAGCCTGCATGGGAGGCATCGATGGCAGCACAGGCATGGCATCGAGCTTGCGCAAATGGAAGTCGCAGCTTGCAAGAGTAGTATGTGCAACGAGCAGGTACATCACATCCCTGATTATATCTAATTCAACTCTTCAATTTCTGGCCAATAGTTAAACCCTACGGTGTTGTAAAACTGCTTGTATGTAGGGAATGTATGAGAAAATGAAACCAATTTCTACTTATTTTATAACTCCCCCAATCAATACTGAACTGACAGAATCTGATGTATCTAATCAAGTTTCCGGTGCAAACATACAAGCTCATGTTGTTCTTGAGCCTGAAGTGTCTAATGAATAGACTGCTAATGAAGGATTTGATGCAAACATTTTACATGCTCCTGGTGATGAACATATAGTGTCTAATGAGGGATCTAATGCAAGCATTTTGCAAGCTAATTGAAGGATTTAGTGTCTAATGATGATCTACTATGTTGAGAGAGACAGAGATTTGCAGGCATTGATGACAAGCAAATTATAGTGCATTTTCATAGCTTGAGGAAACGCCGAGGCCATCTACCAGAAAGTCCCCGTATCATGACAACATAGCATAAATACTTTTCTAATCTGTTGTTTAAAACTATTGGCATACTTGTGCAGGATAGATATATTGATATGCAGTTTGCGCACTGGTTATACATGCAATTACACTTCGATATTTTCAGCCAGAGAACGAATAATTCAAGCAGGTACAAACCATGTTTGTAGTCCTTGTACACCATGTTGCATTTTGTGTTTTTTGGTGCTTGCGTCATTTAGTGTTTATAATCTGAACTACTTTGGATCATTAGCTGGTTTTCAAAGTGCATGTAGCTTCACATTTCTCAAGTTATGTTGATTTCCAGAGTGCAAGTGCCTTCCTATTTTTTAAGTTAAATGTTCGCCCCTGGTAACTTGAATTCATGGATCAGCCACTGCACACAGATCATACACGAATGCCAGTACGAACTAAATGAAATGCAGGGACTTACGCTAGCTCGTTGTATAGGCTCACTGCAGCTCTGCTTGCGCTTGGGATGTTCCATGTACAAGTCCATGTTACCATTTGTTTGGATGTGCAGGCCTTGTGCTCCTTGCATCCCCCTCTGCATTTTTGACACGGCGAATGATTGATCAAATAAGAGGAATCGACCTTGATGTTGTACCGGAGGACAGATACTTACAAGGTTATACGGGTGTGCAGGATGTGTACCAGATCCCGTAGCACCGTCATGCTTCGCTAAAAAATGGATTTGCTTGTTTCAGATGATATCTCCAGAAGAAATAAGAGTTAAAGTGCATAGGCGTGTAAGCTAAGAGAGAAGTGAAAGGATATCCAAACATCATCGGAACAGTGCACAAGGGAGTGATGTGTGGATACCTAGTTTGGACCGACGTTTGGGCATGCTCGCCTAGCTAGAGTGCGGGTCACTTCAGAGCCGTTGAGGGTGATGCGCTGGCGTTGGCTAGCCGTGCACGGATGCAGATCTTGAGTGGCAGCGGAGCGCTACGATGCGGTGGACGATACCGTTGGTGAAGCCCCAACGGCCTTGGGGGGCGGAGGTGCGACGATGTGCTCGGTGAAGTAGCCTCGGTGAGCTGGGAGACGGTGTTAGTGAAGCGCACCTGATGCGGTGGAATTCGTTGTCTATGAGGCACGTCGGTTGCGGCGGCCGACGCTGTCGGTGGACCACCCGGTGTGGTGGACGAGGGCGTAGATGAGGTAGCTCCGGTGCGGTGGTGAAGCGCGACCGTCGTCTTCGTCGTCGTCGTCCGGCACAAAGGTGGGGAATGGTGGGGAAAGAGACGAGACGAGGGGCGATTCGAGGGTTGGCGGCGAATTAGGGATTTGAGCAAAATCTGGGTGCGGAAGGGGACGGTGGAGAAGAGAGATTTTGCAGGGCTGAAATTGGGGCCGCCAGATATTTCAATCTGAAACGTGGAAGCGTGAA
>NC_057800.1:718812698-718825552 GCF_018294505.1 Triticum aestivum
TTAAGGCACCGAAGCAGCGTCCACCCCAACACAACCCTGGTCTGCCTGGTGCGTCTGCATTTGAGAATGCAAACGAATCTTCTTTCATTTGCAAACGAATTAGTATGTATTACCATGCCCGTGTTTTCCTTGCAATAATTAGTCATTCGAAACGAGATACTCTATCCGTTCACTTTTGTAAGTCGTTTTAGACAACTTAAAATGAACTGTTTTGCACATTGTATGAAATGTCTTCAAGGTCTTATAAAAGTGAACAGAGGGAGTACTATAAATTAATTAATGAGGAGTTATTTGAAAAAAATCAAAACGGTACCCACGCTAACGTGGATTAGAGTGTGTGTCACATAATTAGTTATTTGAATTAGAGTGTGTGTCACGTAGTTAGTTATTTGAATTAGAGTGTGTGTCACGTAGCGATCTCCAATTCTAATGTGGATTTCGCATTTCACTGTATCCATGCTACTTTTTTAATACAAATTCATATGTATATGATGAACACCATGGCAGTGAGAAAACTTTTGGATGGGTTCAAACATATGACCTACAAAATAGCACAACAAACTGAGTCAATGTCAACTTTTTGAAACTTAGTATGGCACGAATTTGAAATATTTACCCGTATGCCTGGTCCTCGGTTCAAATCTTACAATGTACACCAAATTGAAACATCGATATTAAGTCTCGTACTATGTACATTCAAATGTTGTTTTTAGCCCCCCCCCCCCGCCGCACAAACGCTAGATACTTCCTGTATCGGTCAATCTTCCTCTCCTAACCACCTTAGGAAGCTATCGGTTTCCAACACACGTTCATTCTTTCTCTCCATGTTTCGATCTCTAAGCCTCTCAACTACACAACCCCTTTTTCCACTCTGTTACCAAATGTATTTACCTCACACACCCGCCATTGCACCCCATGCCGAGCTGTCTCTCTCTCCCCCCTCTCCCTCTCACCCTCTTGCGCTAAATAAATGCATTGCCTATCTAGCCCCCCAACCTCTCGTCGCACGCACGCACGTTGTATATCTAGGTCACTCCCTCGAGACTGTCTCACTCTTTCTTCCGCACGGCGGGCCACACTCGCTCAATCTCGCTCTCTTTATCTGAGTCTCGTTTAACCTCGTTTTCTTTCACACACAAATGATATATCTCCCTGTTCGGGCCTCGATCGATACACTCTATACTCTCTTACGCAGATTGTCTATCTAGGTCAGTCCATCCAAGCCGCCGCCCCTCTTTCGACCTCATGGTGGGCCATGCTCACTCAATCTCTCTCTCTCTCTCTCTCTCTCTCTCTCTCCGTATGTCTCGATTGACCTCGCTCTTTTTCGGACAAAAACGATATATCACCATGTTTGAGCCCAATTCGACCTATTCACATTGTATACTCTCTCACGCATATCGTCTATCTTGGTCACTCTCTCCAACACGTCTCACTCTTTCGATCGCACGGCAACCCTATGTGATCGGTTGACCTTGCTTCCTCCCACGCACAAAATATATCTACACGTCTGTGACTGGATCATCTCTCAAGCTCTATCTTACAGCCCTCACCCTTGCCAAAAAGCACAATCGGACAATATCTCTCCAGAGCACATATATTTGTTCAATGAATGTCGGACCACACTCACTTTGTCTCTCTATCTATATGTCTCTTGATTGACCTCGCTTTCTCACGCCGTATCTCCCACGCATTGAAGCTACTACCTCTCCATCCCTCGCAAAGCTGGAGCTATTTACATTGCGAGGGGCACTCTAACCTTGGATTAATTTGTGTAGGCATTTATTCCGGTCGGTTTAGATTATATTTTCGTAGCATTCGGCCCACAACTACTCCAAACACCGTTGCAACCAACGCAACTCCCCTAGTTGATTTCCCTCTGGCTCGGTCATCGCTCTCTCACACGTCCTTTCTCGCCTTCAACGTCCCACCATGGTATTATTGAAAAAACTATGTTGTTCTCTTTAATTATTATAAATAAGCTACAAAACTACACACCGATAGTCCACTTGGAATGGAACAAATTTCGACCAACAAATTAAAGTTCTACAAACTACACACCGAGGGGCCCACATGTCATGAAACAAATTTGGACCCATATACAAATTAAAAAATAAAGGACGAGGATCAAACATGCGACTGGGCCTTCAAGCTGCACGTCAATAGGCAACATACGTAGAATAGCAATGTTTGTTGTACCCCCTTTGTTCACATACTGTTTTTATATTACCACAGCCTAATTAATGGATAACATGTAATATTATTTTTAGTACTATTCGCCTTCACTTACTGGTGGGTTCCATGTGTGCTCTCTCTCCTCCCCTTCTGCGTTTAGACGCACGGGAAAATAGGAAGAACTCACGGGCGATGTTGCCGTTGACCATATCTGGACGCGTTCACAAGTCACGGCACCAGTTTCACGTACTAGCAGCACTAGTCAGTGTGTATGTGCAATGCACGTTAATTTGGAAGTATATTAAATGCATGCGGATATTTACTACTAGGATATTATTTGCGTGTTGTCATGTGATTAGCACTATTTTTGGCATGAAATTAATTGCACGCTAAACGTGTTGAGCACTCGACATTGAAGCAGCCTAGGTCGTTGGATGACAAGGAATAAATGTGGCTTGATGACGTTTTATATTTAATTTGATACGGCTCTAGCAAAACATTCAATCGATCAAACCATACATTTCGTTCAGTCTGACTCTGACTTAAAATTATACGACGATTGATATAAAATAAATGAAAATGATAAACGTTCGGATTTTAAGCATGGTAATCCGAACGTTTTTCATGGCAAATTTAGATTACGCGACGGCGGCGGGGGCGTCTCGCGGTGGGAAGCGGCTCCTCTGCCGTGCTATGTGTGTCGTCGGGCCACTGACTGACAGCGATGGCGGCGTCTTGCGCCGTTGTTGGCGTACTCCTAGACGTTGGCCTAGCTTCAAGGAAGGCCAAAATGTTCTGGACTTCGGAGCGAGTCAACTGGTGGGAGGAGGCGACTGGCGTTGGTGCAAGGAAGCGGTTGACGGCGGCCATCCATGCCACTGAGGGGGGCACTGGCACCCGCGCGGGGACAAGCGTTGTCAACGGCGCGACGGAGACATTCGTGTGCATGGGCACCGGCACAGGCGCACACGTCAGTGCACGCGCATGCGCTGGCAGGTGCACGGGCACCGGCACTGGCGTGCGGATCAGTGCACGCGCAGGCGCATCCGCTGGCAGGTGCATGGGCGCGTGAAGGTCAGCGGGGACCTCTTGGAACCCCGTGGGATCAAGCTCGGCGACAATGTGCGGCTCCCAGCCCATCAATGCCATGGGGATGGGCACTGGCGCAGTCGGGGCGACGGGAGCCGGAACGGGAGCGGGGACAGGCACAGCGTCTTCCCGCAAGGCCAGTTCAAGCTCGTCCCAAAGCGCCTTATGTTCTTGAGACTCCGGCTGGGTGTCTTTCTCAGGAAACTGGAACACTAATGGCATGGCTAGTTGGAGGTAGAAGACAGGAGAATCGGAGAGGAAGAGAGAGGATTGTAGCGATATCGAGTAGTGCGTGGTTGATTTTAAATTGCGGCGCCGGCGACATTAAAAGTGGGAGCAGTTGGTATGACGGTGGGCGGCGGAGCCTGGTTAAAGGGCTCGCCTCCCGGTGAGCATGCACAGCGGTCTGCTCGCACGCCTCCCTGACAGCCGGCGTAGTGGTCTGCTCGCACGCCTCTCGTGAACTCACACGCTTGCTCGGACGGCACCTGCCGATGAGAAGCGGGGACTTGTGGCGACACGTAAACGCCCATGGTTTCAATAGTGAAAGCGTTCGCCTTAATGTGACTGGTCTTTGTTACAAAATACATTGGCTCTTCATTTGTGCAACTTGTCATAAGCAGCTTGTCTCAAATTGAAGAAAAAAACTTACGAAGTAATATTTGTGCAATATCACATGACCATGCTTAGTTTCAAGAATTTATGCTCACTTTTGGATTTTCTGAAATTTAAGATCCAGGATTCGAAACAATATCATAACCTGCATCATGCAATAAATTTTCAAGCCGTACATCTGTCCTGTTGTATTTCTTAAGAAAGGATTTGGTCAAACATTTTGCTTAGTTAGACTTCAGACAAGTTATATATGCAGAGTAAAAGGATAATCCCTCTGTACCAGTGCATTGCCTGATATATTAACTCAAGTACTAGGCACGAACAAACGGGCTCAATTCTGTGCTCATCCTGGTGTAGTAGTAGTAGTACTAGGCAATGCAGTTGATGGGTGACCTTGACGAGCAGCGACCGAGGGAATTGAACCGTGCTCGGCACGGTAGGTAATGTTGTCTAGTTACTAAAGCATCCCTCCGTTGTTCATCGGTAGTCATTATAGACCGGGGTCATGAGGGAATTTCCTAGGGTTGGATTTCTGGCCGCCATATATTTTGACTTGAAACGCTGAGGCTCGACTGGTTGGGGTTGCCTAATGTGCGTACCACGCACGCCACCGAAGGACACGAGCCCAGTTTTTTTTAGGATCAACACGAGCCAAGGTCTGGCTGGTACGCCGTTGGGTCCTACCATTCGAGAATACGAAAGGAACCTTTTAAATTGCCGAACGAATCTATGTGTATTACAATACCCGTATTTTCCTTGCAAATACTAATCTCAACGTGGTAATCGATTTATGACGAGTTGTTGAATTAGAGTGAGTTTGTGATATAGTGATCTCAACGTGGATTTCACATTTCATGGTATCCCTAGTAATTTTTCCAATGCAAATTCAAATTTAAAAGATGAACAATATGGAGGTGAGAAAACTTTGTATGTATCAAGCATATGACCACACACACACACACACACACAGAGACACACACGCACGAACACAACAACAATCCAATAAGTATAGTGCATCTATTTTTCCAAACCATGCATGTATGACACGAATTCAAAAATACTCCTTCTATTCCTAAATATTAGTCTTTTAGAGAGTTCAACAGGTGACTACATACGGAGCAAAATGAGTGAATCTAGACTCTAAAATATGTCGATATACATCCGTATGTGCCAGTCCATTTGAAGCCTCTAAAAATACTAATATTTAGGAACGAAGGGAGTAAAATGTAAGACATCCATGGTCCTCAGTTCAATATTTAAAATGAACATGAAACTGAAACATGAATATTAAGTCTAGTACTACAGTAGATGCAAATGTTGTGTTTAGGCGGAGCTATGGTTGTCGGGGGTCAACCCCTCGACCTTAGATAAAATTGTGGAGCTCTGTTTAGGGTTGTTTAGATTATTTTTGTCCCCACCCTCCCAACCACCGATTGGTTGTGCACCCCCACCCCTCCTCCACGGGAGAATATCATGTGCCCCCATACCTTAGATGCTATATGCCGATACGAGTTGCTTGGAGCTTGTAGATCTGAGATATAGCAGCTCACATGATGTGTCTGAATATTTTTGCAGGAAACCTTGATGAGTTTGAGAATTGCACATAATTTGTACAAAAACTACTTAGATGCCCTTTGATCCCATATCCAACGACCTCAAAGCTCGTATCACCATAGCATCTAAGATGAAGGAGGACATCATATTCTCCTGTATGTAAGAATATCATGTGCTACCACACCTTAGATGCTTTGGTGATACAAGCTCTTCGGAGGCGTTGGATTTGTGACCCAACACCTCCTCGGTGGTTCGAATGTTTTTTCGCAGAAAAGCCCCAAAAGAGTTCGGCCACTGCTTACAAGCACAAAGACTGCTCAGATGCCATTGGATCTCAGATCAAACAACCTCCAAGCTCGTATCACCGTAGCATCCAAGCTGCGATAGCACCTTATGTTTTCTCGCACGGGAGAGTATGAGGTGCTCCCGCACCGTAGATTATATGGTGATACGAGTTCACTGAGATCTAACGGCCCATAGTAGGAGGTTTGAATGTTTTTGCAACATACGGCTGATAGAGTTTGGGAAATGCACAGAAAGTACAAGTACTATGCATGTGCCATCTGATCACTGAGCATACGACCTAGATGCTCATATCATCGTAGCGGGTAATTAAGCTACGGGGAGCACCTAATATGAGCACCGGAGAGCCGTTGGATCGAAGATGCAGCGGCACACACGAGGCCTGAATGTTTTATTTGCAAAAAACCTTTGGAGAGTTTGGAAATTTTGCATAATTACAAAGACTACTCCCAAGCCATTGGATCTCACTTCCAACGGTGTAAAAACTCATATCACCATAATATCTAAGCTGTAGGGAGGATGTGATATTCTATGCCAGTGTCATTTTTGTTCGTAAACTTGCAAAAATGTGTAACTCGTGCCGTTACTTGTCTAACCGTGCAAAGTGCTTGTTCAAAAAAACCATCCTACACTGAAATATCGGAACAACACACGGGGGTCCCACTTGTCATTAATCAAATTTGGACCTAAAACTAACAACTCTGAAAGACAAGATTCGAACTGGCAACCTGGACTGCAAAGCGTAAGTCGATAGCCTAAAAAAACAAATGGTTGTTGGCTTTGTCCCATAACTTGATTTTATACAGTACTTGCATTGAGTAGAGTAGAGGGAGTGCCTCGTCAACACGTGCATGACCATTGTCTCACTTATTGGTGGGTCCCAGGTCTGCGATCTCAATCTCTCTTCTCTCCATCGTCTAACCTTTGCACAGGCACACACGAAGAGCGGCGCTAGCTTGCCGTGGTGTTATTACAACTCAAAAAAGCTTGGAAAATAGAAGAATCGCCTAGAACAAGAGACGTTGTGGGTGGTCGAGACGGAGCTAACCACATCTATCCTCCGTGCCACATTTGCATGATGAAGCTGTGTGGCTAGTGGGGTGTTTTCAACCGACTGGCTGGGTCCCGAGGTCGAACCATAGGTACCACATTTGATACAGTATATTTTTACACGCAGATTTTTCCTCCGTGCCGAGACGTGGCGCACCCTACCGCGCGGTTTCGGGGTCCTCCCGGGTGGTGCACGCATATATTCTTCCTGACGTGGGACGCCCTACCGCACGTTTTCTGGGTCCTCCTCGGTCGTAGCGCCGAAGCAAGTAAATGAGTCGTCAAATCCCGAAAGACAACCTTTCCCGCCGAGTACATTAGTGAAGCACGGTGGCTAGCTAGTTGGGCTAGTTCGAACGATTAGCTAGGCCGCCGCCACATTTGTTTTTTCACCCCTTTTTTTATCTACTTGCTGGCAGGTAAATTCAAATATCCACCGCGGCGTTGCTCTGGTGTTTGGGTGCGGCATGATTTTTAATTTTTTGATTGACGGAGCAGGTGCGGCAGGATTTTTAATTTTTTGATTAACGGGAGCAGGCGCGGCAGCAATTAGTCACGATGACTCCGCCTGTAAAAACCCACTGCTCCCTGATGTGAGAAGTCGTCGACTGGTGTTTTACCGTGGTGAAAACCAAAAGATTCCCCACTCCCTCCGCCTTCCCGTAGATTGCATTGCCTTTCAGCCATTTCACCCCCTTTGCTTCCTCTCCCCATTGCTTCTACCTGGTGCCATGGCGGCGCAGCAGATCACGAAGTCCGAGGTGAGGCGCCTGACACTGGCTCCCGTCAACCGAGAGCGGGCTCTGCGGGCGGTTGCACCCTGCATCACCAACATCGTGCACCTCGAGAAGCAGAGGGACTTCGGTGGTGTTTAGGCGCCCTCTGCATGGGCATGTCCATGTCTCGGCGCGACATGATCGTTGGATCAACTCAGATGGTGCAGATCAGTCACTTTAGCACAAAGCGTGTGGGTGTGGTTGGTTGCATTCTCATCTCAATATATTTGTTTCCTCTTCGTGTATTTTTGTCAACCTACCAGTGTGGACTCATGCACCCTTCATGCACTCTGCCAAACACCAAAAAGTGGGTCGAGAAGGGAACTTTTTCTCCCATCCCGTGCACCCTTCATACACCCTGCCTAACACTATTCGTGCTTCATATGGCTCATGTTTCATGGAGTACTGTAGCACCGTACTCTCTGTGCGCTGTGGACCTAGTTCTATTAACATTGATCTCACCGTTCATTCTCGACCGAACAGTCGAAAAAGCAGTACTATGTTACATATAGGAGTAGTTGACATGCGCACAACATCATTTGTTATCATCAAATCTTACTACACTAGCAACAAGATTGTGTAGTATTGATGTATGAACCACTGCACATGCCTAGTAGTAGGAGCACTGTGTATGTTCAAGTGGCTGCCGTGTTTCGCACTCCTCCGTCCACTACTAGGAAAAGGGCTATAGATGATATGGCCACTAATGGCACACCAGACATGTGGTGCGCCACTACTATATAGTAATGGCGCACCATGAGTTGGTGCGCCATTAGAGTGGTAGACACTAATGGCGCACCAGACACATGGTGCTCCATTAGTAACACATTTTTTCCCCAAAAATACTAATGGCGCACCAGGGAAGGGTGCGCCATTACTAGTTTAACTAGTAATGGCGCACCACCAACGCAGTGCGCCACTACTATTTTTTTGCAAAACTACTAATGGCGCACCTCAAGCTGGTGCGCCATTAGTAACCAGGGTTACTAATGGCGCATTTGTGGGTGGTGTGCCATTAGTAGCCTGGGACTAGCTAGATATTTTGGACAGCCACACCTACACACTCACTTTCCCCACTTCATTCTCTCCACCTCCTCCTCCAAGCTTGTGTCGGCTGCCTCCTCCTCCTCACCTCATTTGCACCATAGATTCATCAAAATTAAGTGGTTAAATTACCTTTTTTGATAGGTAAGTAAGGGGAAAGCTATCTTTATGTTGTAGATCTACCTTTTTTCTCCCTAGCTCACTCCAACAACGTGCACATGCACTTTTTATGGCCTTGCTAGATCTATGTATGTTTGTGGTGTTGCATATATGTTTGTGTTTGTAGGTACCGGTATTTGAAATGCGATAGTTGCCAATATTTTGCCGGAATGTTGATTCATTTCTGTTTCGGCGAGAATTTTGGCACTATGCATTCTTTTTGGTCCTATTTTTAGGGAAAGTCATGCCAAATTTTTCTTGGTTCTAAAATATCGTTTTGCTATATCCCACAGGCGACCATGGTCCACACGATGACCGAAGGCATCATGAATAGGTTTTTGAGCTCCGCGAAGGCCGAGATGCTTCAAAAGAACGAGATGGAGATAAGATGTCCATGTCGAAGATGCAAGCTGAAGAGCCTTATTGCGGACCCGGATTCCAGGAAGGTGCGGGACCACCTGCTCTTGCGTGGTTTCATGGATGGCTATCGGTGGCAAGGTGATGAAGATGACTATGAAGTCGTCCATGGGGGCCGGGCAAGAAATGAGGAAGGGCAGCAAGACAACCACCGCAGCGAGGGCGGGCGAGAAGACGAAGAATCTCTAGGACATGACCACGATGGTGATGCTGTACACAATAATCATGTAGAAGATGCCGGTCATGATGATGAGGAAGATCAAGACGAAGGGCATGATCATGAAGATGAAGATGCCGGAGCAGACGAGGATGGAGGCTGGGTGCAGGACCCTCATATTCAAGAGCCTCTTCTCAAGTAGACGGATAATGCAAGAGCTCCCGCCCGAAGAAAGCCAAGCTGGATCAACTAGAGATAGACGCGGTTACTCTATTGTATGAAGGATGCAGGCCCAAGGATACTCGCCTGAAAGTAACAGTCATGGCTCTGGAGATGAAGGTAAAACACAAAATGACCGACGCATGCTTCGACGAGAACATGCCATTCTGGCACGAACGTCTTCCCAAGGGGAACAAGTGCCCGACCAGTTTCGAGGAGGCGAAGAAAATCGTGTGTCCTCTGGATTTACCGCACTTGAAATACCATGTGTGCATGAACAATTGCACCATTTATCAGGACGAGCACGCGGAGTCTACCATATGTCCGGTGTGCGGCGTCACTCGATACAAGAAGAGGAAGAAAGCTCCTCAAAAAGTGGTGTGGTACTTTCCAATCACTCCTCGTCTACAGCGGTATTTCGCAGACCCTAAGGTAGCAAGCTCCTGCATTGGCACGCGGATAGGGAGGAGAAGAAGCGAGAAGATGATGGAAATGATCCGGAGATTAATAAAAAGACAGGATGCTGAGTCACCCTAAGGATGCGAGCTAGTGGCAAGAGTTGAACTTCGAACACCTAGAATTTGGGGACGATCCAAGGAACATCATGCTGGGCACCAGCACCGATGGAGTCAATCCGTTTGGCAGCCAGAGAAGCACACATAGCACCTGACCTGTGTTTGTGTGGATGTACAACCTTCCCCCTGGTTGTGCATGAAGAGGAAGTACATTCACATGAGTATTCTAATTGAAGGGCCGAAACAACCAGGGAACGACATCAATCTGTATCTGGGGCTGCTGAAAGAGGAGCTAGACACGATGTGGAAAACGCTAGCCAATACGTGGGACGCCGCAGAGAAAGAATATTTCCCTATGAGAGCGGCACTGTTCACGACGGTGCACGACTATCTCGGTTATGGATATCTCGCGGGGCAGGTGGTCCATGGATTTTCTGGATGCGTCAGGTGCAAGGATGTCACAATGTATCGCCAGCTAGATAGAGATCCCGGGTCCTCAAAAACCGTGTTCATGGGACATCGAAGGTGGCTTCGCGACGATGACCCGTGGAGAAAACTCAAGGAATTGTTCGATGGTGAAATCGAACCCCGAAGACGCCCGCGTACGAGGAGCGGCGAGGAAATAGACGAGCTGTTGAAAAATTGGAAAGATTGCCCACTGCCGGGAAAGAAGCGAAAGGCGCCAGAGCCGCTGCTGAAGGTATGGAAAACGAGGTCTATTTTCTGGGACTTGCCGTACTGGAAGATCCACCGTGTGCCTCAAAGCCTTGATGTCATGCATATCAAGAAGAACGTGTGCGAGAGTCTGCTTGGTACCTTGCTCAACATGCCAGAGAGGACCAAAGATGGGCCGAAAGCAAGGGAAGACTTGAAATCAATGGGCATCAGGGAGGAGCTTCACGCTAATGATGATGATGATGAGGCGAAGCAGGACACAGAAAGTCGTCATAAAGGCAAAAAGGCCAAGAAGACCGGAAATGACTACCGTCCCGCGTGCTTCACTCTAAGTCAGGAGGAGATCGAGCAGTTTTTCACCTGCCTCATAGGAGTAAAACTTCCTTACGGTTATGCGGGGAAGATAAGCAGATACCTAGACCCAGCGAAGCAGAAGTTCAGCGGGATGAAGTCTCACGACTGTCACGTGCTGATGATGCAGATACTCCTAGTTGCAATCCGTGGGATCATGGACGCGTACGTCCGTGAAATGCTATTTGGCCTATGCAACTTTTTCGACGTCATCTCTCAGAAGTCGGTTGGCGTGAGGCAACTCAGAAGGCTACATGAAGAGATCGTGGTGATACTATGTGAGCTTGAGATGTACTTCCCACCCGCATTCTTCGACGTTATGGTGCATCTGCTGGTCCATATCATGGAGGATATCATCCAACTCGGGCCGACGTTCCTGCACAACATGATGCCGTTCGAAAGGATGAATGGTGTCATCAAAGGATACATTTGCAACATGTCACGTCCAGAGGGAAGCATAGCCAGGGGCTTTCTGACCGAAGAGTGCATCTCCTACTGCATGAATTATCTAGGCATCGAGAACCCCATTGGTCTGCTCGTTAATAGGCACCTCGGCAGGCTCGCTGGATGGGGTCACCGTGAGAGTCGCCGCAAAATGCATGTCGACTTCGAGGGTCGACTTGCCGACTTTGAAAGAGCAAACCTAGTTGCGCTACAACACATAGACGTGGTCGATCCTTTGGTGGTAGAGCACAAAACCTTTATTGAGAAGACGTACAATGACCGAGGCCAACAGAGGATGGACGGAGATATAATTAAAGAGCACAACTCATGTTTCACGCGTTGGTTCAAGCAGAAGCTTCTGTCGTAGCCTTTACATGAGGATTCTTCAGCGGAAGAACAACTCATATTCGCCTTGTCACAGGGCGCCGAGCACAACCTGATGACCTATGAGGCGTACGATATCAACGGCTACACATTCTACACCGAGGACAAGGACATGAAGAGCGATGGTTATCAGAACTCCAGGGTAAAGATGGAATCCTACATCGGTAACGACAAGGACAAACACTACGGAAGGATCGAGGAGATCTGGGAGCTGAGCTACGCTGGAGAGAAGGTCCCGATGTTCCGTGTCAGATGGGCCAAGAGCGTCCTAAAAGAAGACCGGTATTTCACCACCATGGTTATACTCGAAGCCAAATCCAAGACCGCGGGCGCAAGCGTCACCGCGAAAAATGAGCCATGGGTACTGGCTTCCCAAGTGGACCAATGCTTCTTCATTGCTGACCCGTCAAAGCCCAGTCGTGTTGTCGTGAGGAGAGGCAAAAGGAAGATCATCGGAAAGGATGGAGTTGCCAATGAGCAAGACTTCGACAAGTACGACGACCCAAAGATGGAACAGGATGACGACGATGAAGTAGCAGCATACACCACAAGAAGAAGCAGGACCACCCTACCTAAAGGACGTCCGTTCCACAAAAGAACTCCATTTGCAAAAAAGAAGGGCAAGAAGATTGTGAACAGATAGCTAGCTAAGATCGATTGTATTTAAATCGTAGTCTTCATTTCTCGATTGTATTACATGGGCACTTTTTGAACTCATGAATATTTTTAAATTTCATGGGCACTTTTTGAATTCATGAATATTTTTTCAAATTTAATGATATTTTTTCATATTCAATATGAAAAAATATTGAATATTCATGAGGACACTCGATCTCGACCCCCCTCCATCTCGACCGCTATCCCCCTCCATCTCGATCGCTATCCCCCTCCATCTCGATCTCGATCCCCCCCGCACCCTCCCCCGCT
>NC_057800.1:718825947-719005729 GCF_018294505.1 Triticum aestivum
AATGAATGCAACTAAAAATCCAAAAAAACTAATTTGATTATATTTTCAAATAACAAATTTGATGATATTTTCAAATAATAAATTTGATGATATTTTTTCGATTCATAAATATTTTCAAATAACAAATTTGGTGATATTTAAAAAAATTATTACTGTTTTTATAAAAAATTATTACTGTTTCATATTCATATTCATTTTCTAAAAAATTATTAGATGCAACAAAAAATAATAATAATAAAATTACTTATGGCGCACCTCTGGCTGGTGCGCCATTGCTATGCAAAAAAAGTTACTTATGGCGCACCGCTGGGTGGTGCGCCATTGCTATCTAAAAAAAAGATTACTAATGGCGCACCGCTCGAGGGTGCGCCATTGCTATCTAAAAAAACATTCTAATGGCACACCGCTAGGTGGTGCGCCATTGCTAAGCCTCCCCCACACTAAAATCCACAATCTCTCACATTTCCCTCTAATCCCTCCCCTGCCTCATTTCACCCGCGCCCGATGACCACCGACCACCATTGAGCCCGTGCTCGCCGTCCCCGGCCGTGCTCGCTGCCCCCGCCGCACCCGACCACCACCGCCCCCAACGTCCCCTCCCCAAGCCGAGCGCCGCCTCCCTCGCCGCCCCCCCTCTGCCCACGCCCGCGCCCTCGACGTCCTCCCGCCCAAGCGCTCCCTCCCCCCGCGGCCCCGCCTGCGTCAACCTCGTGCTCGCCATCCAACACCACGCAGCCTGCCCAGGAGGACCGCCGCCGTCTTCCTCTTCGACTACAAGGACCTGGACGAGCTCGGACGCCGATTTCCTCCGCCTCGGCCACCATCGCCACCGCTCGACGCCGAATTCGTGCCGCCTCGACTAGCTCCGGCTACCCCGAGTCGCCCTCGACCTCCCCAGTGAGCACCCAAGCCACTTCCCCCTCTTCCCCCTCTTGATTTCCTTCTGATGTGTTCTAGGGTTGGGGGTTGGAGAATTTTGGACAAGGAAAGGGGGTTGGAGAATTAAGTAGCTGGGGTTGGGGGTTTGCAAGAGAAGAATCCCCAATCTCTCACTGATTGCTATGGCTGTGCAGCATTCTACTTCCAGGAATTCTCCTGATGAACCTGACATGATTTCTTGGTAGGGGTTCAGTATTCACTAGTCCACTAAGTCCAAGATCAGTAGCATTTTCTTCTTCTTTTTCTCTGTCTATGTATAGATGTTGTAGGATCTCATTATAGAATGGATTTGGCATACGAAAATCCCTCTTAAGACTCAATGCTTACTAATCAGAAGCAATTGACTGGCAATACTCTATGATCCTTGATTGAATTGAAACTGCTTAGATGGATGCTGTCTTTTTCTATAGATGGATCCTCGATCAGTCTTAGTTTGGTCTTGCCAAAGTAAGTGCAAGCAGATTTGAGGTGACTGTAGTTTGGCATCTTCAGAATTTCACAAAGGTGGATAACCTTCTAATCAACACTCACCTATGATTAGGTATAGTTAGGTACTATCACAAAATTCAGTTAGGTACAGTTAACATCATGTAAGAAAATGGCCATAATGTGCCCTGATAATGATGTATTTTGTCATAAAAATATATAGTGGACTGCCATGATAATGACATGCTGCTAGTAGTTACTTCCATGAGTTGTTTTATTGACATGGCACATTTGCAATGGAGTTTTATATATCTTTAGCCATTGTTCATTAACAACAAGTCAGTTCTGTTTATAGTTGAAAGTAAGTGTGTGGTTTGAAATTTTGATCTGATTATGGCATCTAGAATTATGTCAGTTTTGTTTTGTAACTAGAAGACCAAAGTGTGTTACTCACCTGGGATGTAGTATTTCTGATTTTAGAGCACCTTTGCTGGCTGTATTTTACAGCAGCTATTGGAATCAAAACAATGCTTGTGGGTTGTCCTGTTAAGTTGAGTGAGTCATTAGAGGGCAGATAGAGTCACCCACACCAATTAATGTTTATGAAGAAGAAGAATAAACCTTCCGCTGCTGCTGTTATGCCTGTGTTCACTGCTGCTGCTACTGTACTTGTGATGATGCTACTTGTGATCTTCTGAAATGACCCATTGGCGACTTCATTACGCGGGGATAATGATTTTGCAGGTACCCCGAGAGGCCCTTGAGTTTGCCGGAATGTCGATTAACTTCCGTTCCGGCAAATTCGGGTACTCCATATGTCCTATTTTCAGCCAAGGTCATGCTGAAATTTTCCGTGAATTTTAGCATGACTTTGCTAAAAATAGGACATATGGGGTACTAGCGACTAATGCATGGCCCGGGGTATCTTAGTACTTAATTAAGTAGGATCAACTGCCCCGCCATTCTTGCTGCATTAAACCATAGGTGGCAATAGAGCCAAGTGATTGGGCCCAACTTAGAATTCTCCTTCCCAGCTTAGCCTTTAGGGTGCCTCGGTGTCGACAAACCCTAAATGATAAAACCTTGGCTTTTAGGGTGTCTCGGTGTCGATAAAAACCTAAATGATGAAAGCTTAGGCTTTTAGGGTGCCTCGGCGTCGACAAACCCTAAATGATAAAAGCTTAGCTTTTAGGATGCCTCGGTGTCGACAAACCCTAAATGATGAGACCATGATCTTGTTCCTTGACAATAACCAACTTTTTGAACAAACTTTTTTCCTATTTAGAGAGAAACATGGCCCACAACGATGAGGCTAGCGGTTCGGGCGGCAAGCAATTCTGGGAGCTGTCCCAAGAGATGGAGGAACAACCTCACCGCTATGAGGATGCCGCGGAAGACACCGATCCTGACTACACAACCCCTAGTGGCGTCGGGGATGACACCACTGATGGTGCCGCTGAGGATGCCACCACTGATGGTGCCGCCGAGGATGCCACCACTGATGATGCCAGCGCATGCACAGATGGCAGCCAACCGAAGAGGCAACGGAAGGACCGGCGCCCGAACGTGCTCCGCACCATCAAGGAGGAATTTAATCAAGTGAACTCAGACAGGCATCCAACGGCGCCCAAAGAATTAGTCAAGGGGTACTCGCTTGAGCTCGGGTGCATTTCCGGAGCACCATGATGATCAACACCGAGAACCTAGGGCATACGGACCGAGGGAATTTGCGCACCCTCCTCTTCACAAAGTTGCACGAACGATACAAGTTCCCCGCTGAATTTGTAAACACACGCTTCTCAGGGAATAAAGTGAACAGTGCCGCCCTCACGACGATGAGCACGACCCTGTCTACTTGGAAAAGCGCGGTGAAGAGAATGATTGACAAAGGTGATAGTTATAAGAAGATCAAGGTGAAAAATCCTTTGATTAGCGAAGATGACTACAAGGAGTTCAAGATCAAGTGCGAGAGCAGCGCAACCTCCGAATCAAGTCAGTGGGGGAAATAAATGCGGGAGTTGAACTTAGGGGAACACAAACTCAGTCCCGTCGGTTACAGAGTGGCGGAGCCTATATGGGACAAGGAGGATGCGGAGCGTGCCGAGTAAGGCCTACCGCCCTGCTTCGAGAAATACCGTGACATGCACACCAGGAACTATGTCAGGGCCAGGTACAAGGAGGACCCGGTAAAAAATGAGCTTACCACGGATCCGAAGACCAGGGCGCTTGAGCTTGTTCTGGTGCATGAGACTGAAAGCAATAGCGCGGGGTCGTCTTAGAGCACCCCTTGGGATAGCACTCTAAATAGGGTGTTGGGGATATTACTACTGGGCGTAAACCGGCCTATCTGGGTCGGGTTAACTTCGTTGGTAGTTAAGTATGTTAAAGCCCAAGAAGGCAGATGAGGGCTCATGGCCCATGGTCGGTTCAAGGCCTGTAGCCGTAAACCGGCGTTAGTAGTTAACTTGTATTGTAAGTTAGGAATAAGTAGAGACCAAACTGGACACATCTATGAGCCGGTATTGGGACTCTGTAAACCTATGGGAGTCACCCGTGTATATAAGGGGACGACCCGGCGGCGGTTCAAGGACAACAGACAACAACTCGAGACATAGGCGAAGCTTGTTTGCTCCCTAGTCATCGAAACCCCATCAATTCCATCACAACTAGGCGTAGGCTTTTACCTTCATCGAAGGGGCCAAACTAGTATAAACTCCCTTGCGTCCCTGTGTCCGCTTTAACCCCTTCAAGCTAACCCGTCGCCATGGCTCCACAACTAAGTCCTTTCTCTAGGACATCTGCCGTGACAAAGCCACGACAGTTGGCGCCCACCGTGGGGCTATCGCATGATGGTTTCCGGTTCTTGGAGAGCCGCTTTTAAGGACTCGAGGGCTACGCTGTAGGCCGGATGACTAAGAGTCATCGCGGCAAGTTCTACATCGACGACGCAGGCTGGGGCCCCGAGGAAGGCTCAATTGAGTACGGGTACCGGGTCCCCTTTGGTGGCATTCACGTTTTCATGGGCAAGATCGGTGAACCGGGCCCTGAGCCGGACATCTGCACCGACCTCGTCGAGACAGCTCAGCGTGCGCAATCTGCCCGGGTTAAACCGGCCATGAAGCGTGCCTTCGTGGGAGTCATCCATGGAGGAAGTTATGAGGATGGATCAGAATCTCGCGGTGGTACCGTCGTTTGTTCCGATGACGAGTCATCGACCAGAGAAACCGAATCTCTTTATCAGCTACAAGACGACCGGATTGGGGGCTGTTCCGATGGCGACAGTATTCCGGACCCCTCTGATCTTCCCAACCGGGTTGGAATATTCATGACTGGCACACAAGCAGCGCTTCATTCTTCGACTGCTGCGGCAACAACCTCCGGTTCAGCAGCGGCGACGGCTGCCGGGGCAGGAGGCCCTGTGCGCCCGCCGGCTCAAGTTCTATCAGAGCTATTTGATGCATTGGCTGTGCTTATGGCGGAGGATAATCCGGCGGATCAGGGCGTTCACAACGCCGAGATTGCAAAAGTGAAGGAACAGATCACCCAGGCCAAGGCAGATCTGGCAGCTGAGGACACCAGGATGGCCACGGAGCGGGCCGCTTTAGACGCACAAGCCTACAGGCTCATGTTGGACTAGAGTGCATCGCAGGAAGTCATGAGGAGGAAGTACCGATCCCGTTCGCCTCTGGTTTTTGAGGCCAGAGACCTTTTCAACACTCCAGGAGTAGGAACCGGCAATCCGCTGGAGGGAAACCGGGCGGAAGCTCCCGGGATCGGTGCACCGGTTCAGCCTCGTCAGATGGGCCCGCCTCGTCAAAACACCGTTATACCTCAGGCTATTTTAACACCTCCGGGTCACTACTCCAACCCGATGGACAATCTCGTTGCCGCTGCGGCACGGCTGGAGGCCATTCCAATTGAAGGTGATTCGCCGCAGGCAGTAGAGACGTGACGGGTCAAGGAGCTTTTGAGGACAGCTTTGGTCCAACAGGAAGCATACTCGTACAGCCGCGACCGGATCCACGCGACCCCCCGTCCAAGCCGGAGCTATAGCGGACATATGGATGAACCGGCATTGTCGAGTAACGAACGACGTGGAGCACCCCATGGCAACAACCCGACAGGTGGTGCTGATAACGCTCAGGAAGTGGTGAACTGGGCCCGAGCGCGCAGGGAGGCCGAGTTAGCCACACAGCACCAGGCTCGGCAGCTCACGCCGGTTCGTCCAACCATCTCGATCGAACCTGGTGTTACTTCTAGTTCTTTGGGGGTTCCTTGCCTTATCCCCACTTTACGCAATGTGCGCCTACCCAAGGATTTCAAGGGCCCGCGCAAGGTACCAAATTACACGGCGGATCAGCCTCCAGAGACATGGGTGGAGAGCTATGAGATGGCCATGGAGATGCTTGATGTGGATGACGCGGCGTGTGCGAAATACTTCACCATGATGCTTGAAGGAACGGCCCGTACTTGGTTAAAAAGCTTGCCGGCTAATTCTATCAGTTCATGGGCCCAATTACGAGCCCGGTTTATTAGCAATTTCAAGGATACATGTAAAAAGCCTATGTCGATAGTGGACTTAGCTGCATGCGTCCAGGAGGAAGGAGATTCAACGACTCATTGAGTGCGCCGGGTTTCACAAGTGTTGCACTCATCAGACCACATCAACGCTGACACTGCAGTATTAACCCTAGAAGGCAACTGCCGGTTTGGGCCCCTGAAGCTGAAGTTGGGACGGATGAAGCATCATTGCACTGACATGGGGACCCTCATGGCCGCTTTGGTGAAATATGCTGATTCTGATAGTACCAAGGATCCCGAGTCTGATGATGACAAGACAGGGAAGGGAAAGAGGAACAACAACTCCAAAGGTCAGCAGCATCACTTGGCAGGCAATGGTGGTGGAGGCAAGCGTAAAGCGGATGGTAACATGGACTTTGTGGCTAATACCAACGCACAGGACAATGGCCAGCGACGCAAGGGTAAACCGAAAAATCATAATGGGGCACCCAACCCTAACCTAGACCGCCTAAACTATCTGCTAAGCCAGCCCTGTCCAAGACATGGGACGAAGGAGGCGCCAGCAAACCACCTTTGGAAGGATTGCTTTATTATGCAGGAGTTCAAGAATTCTAATAATTTCTGGTATGATCACGAATCTGGCGGTGGCTCAGGATCCGGGCCGTGTTACGGTGGAGGAAGTTCCGGTTCAGGATTTAATGGTAATCCGGGCGGACATAATGGTCAAAATAGTCAGAACAACCAGGGTGGTTACAACCAACAGCAGCAACAGTCAGGTTACAAGAGCAACCCAAAGCAGTTGAGTAGTGGGCAGTACCATGTCTTCACCACTAGCTTGGACAAGCGAGACCGAAAGGTTCAGAGGCGGGCGGTCAACTTTGTTGAACCGGCCATACCCCGTTATCTACGTTGGTCTGAACAGCCAATCATATGGAGCAGAGAGGATCACCCTCCCCAGGTCGATAATCCGGATCAGTTGGCTCTGGTGGTGGCACCTCAGGTGGGAGGTTACAAGTTCACCAAGGTGCTCATGGATGGAGGTAGCAGCATTAATATCTTGTACTATGACACCTTCCGTCGTATGGGTCTGACAGACAAAAATATTAAACCATCTAATACGGTGTTCCACGGTGTAGTACCTGGCAGATCAGCATATCCTGTTGGTAAGATAGCTCTGGAAGTGGCCTTTGGGGATGATCATGATTCCAGGTCGGAGACATTGATGTTTGAAGTGGTGAAAATCCAAAGTCCATATCACGCCCTACTTGGGCGATCGACCTACGGCAAGTTTATGGCACGGCCCTGTTATGTGTATTTGCAGCTGAAGATGCCGGGTCACAAGGGGACAATAACGGTTCACGGAAGCTGCAAAATCGCTTTGGAGTGCGAGGAAGGTGATGCGGCCTATGCAGAGTCAGTTTGTGCCACCGAGGAGCTGAAGTATTATAAGGACAATGTTGATCCGGCGGACATAACTCCATTAAAAAAGCCAAATACGGAGCATGATCCAGCCCTGAAGTTCAAATCGGCAGCAGAAACTAAGCTTGTTGACTTTGTACCTGGCGATTCGTCCAAGAAGTTCAGTATCAGTGCTAATTTGGATCCGAAATAGGAAAGTGCACTCATCGAGTTCATCCGTGAGAATCGGGACATTTTTGCATGGAAGCCCTCTGACATGCCAGGTGTACCAAGGCAACTCGCTGAGCACACCCTTAATATGGATCCTAAATACAAACCGGTGAAACAGTTCCTCCACCGGTTTAACAAAGAAAGACGCAAGGCAATTGGAGAAGAGATAGCCAGGCTCTTAGCAGCTGGTTTTATTGTTGAAGTTTTTCACCCTGAGTGGCTTGCCAATCCGGTGCTAGTCCTTAAGAAAAACGACACCTGGCGCATGTGTGTGGATTACACAGATCTTAATAAAGCTTGTCCAGCAGATCCTTTTGCCCTCCCCCGTATTGATCAAATTATTGATGCTACGGCCGGTTGTGAGCGTTTAAATTTTTTGGATGCATATTCTGGCTATCATCAGATCAAAATGGCAGTTAAGCACCAGCAGAAAATGGCATTCATAACTCCCTTTGGAGCCTTCTGCTATGTGTCTATGCCCTTTGGGCTCAAGAGTGCCCAGGCCACTTATCAACGTTGTGTGCAAAATTGTCTACACAAACAGATTGGCCGTAATGTACATGCCTAGATGGATGATATCATGGTTAAATCTAGGGAGAAGGAGACTCTGATTGGTGATTTAAAGGAAACTTTTGATAACCTGAGGACATACAAGATGATGCTTAATCCGGACAAATGCGTCTTCGGTGTACCGGCGGGCAAGTTATTAGGCTTCCTGGTGTCCAATAGGGGAATTGAGGCTAATCCGGAGAAGATCATAGCCATCACCTCCCTCGCTAAACTGAAGTGTATCAATGATGTTCAATGCCTGGCAGGCCGGATTGCCGCGTTAAGCCGGTTTATCAGTCGTCTTGGTGAGAAGGCAATCCCTTTGTATCAGATGTTGAAGAAGACGGATCAGTTTGTTTGGAGTTCTGCTGCTGATGAAGCATTTGAGGACTTAAAGCGGCAATTGGCCAATCTGCCTGTGCTCGCCGCTCCCATTGACAAGGAGCCATTACTGCTATATGTTGCCGCTAATGCTCGGGCGGTCAGCGTGGCTATTGTGGTGGAGCGAAAGGAGGCAGGTAAGGAGCATCCAGTTCAACGTCCGGTCTATTATATCAGCGAGGTGCTCATTGAGTCCAAGCAAAGGTATCCGCACTGGCAGAAGCTGGTGTATGGAGTTTTTATGGCAAGCCGGAAGCTTAAACAATACTTCCAAGGGCATCCAATTACGGTGGTCAGTTCTGCTCCTTTGGGGGATCATCTTGAACCGGGAAGCAACTGGCCGGATTGCCAAGTGGGCTATAGAACTTGGGCCGCATGATTTGAAGTATGTGCCTCGGACGGCGATTAAGTCTCAAGCACTGGTTGATTTTATCAATTATTGGACGGAAATGCAAGCACCTGAAGAAAATCCGGATTACACATATTGGACCATCCATTTTAACGGATCTAGGCAATTGGAAGGCTCGGGGGCTGGAGTCGTATGAACTTCCCCACGAGGTGATACGTTTTGTTATGTTCTCCGCTTAATGTTCCCTTGTACTAACAATGCAGCTGAGTATGAAGCCTTGCTCCATGGTCTCCGGATGGCTAAGGAGATGAATCTAGGTCGAGATAAGTGCTTCGGTGACTCGGACCTCGTGGCTCAGCAAGTGTCTGGCACTTGGGACTCCAAGGATCCACTCATGGCGGCATATCGTCGTGAGGTGGATATTGTTGCAGGTCATTTCAAAGGCTATCAGGTGGACCACGTGGACCGGCGGAAAAATGAAGCGGCGGACGCTTTAAGCCGGCTGGGCTCTCAGCGCAAACCGGTTCCGCCCAATGTTTTTCTGGATGTGCTGCACAACCCGTCGGTCAAGATCCCTGGTGAAGCGGATTTGGCTATTCCTGATCCGGAGGCTCAATTGGTGGCAGCTCTTCATGTTATTCCAGATTGGACGCTTCCATACCTGGCGTACAAGAACCGGGACGAGCTACCAGAGGATGAGACTCTGGCCGGACAGATAATCCGGCGATCCAAGTCCATGACTATTATCAATGGCGAGTTGCATCATTGCAGTGTGTCAGGAGCATTTCAATGCTGTGTGTCTCCTGAAGAAGGCCGTGAAATTTTGCGTGAGATCCACGCAGGAGATTGTGGTCACCACGCCGGTTCAAAATCTCTGGTGGCTAAAGCGTTTCGCCATGGCTTCTATTGGTTAACTGCTCATGCTGATGCAGAGGATCTGGTCAGACGATGTGATGGTTGCCAAAAGTTCTCAAAACGTGCTCATGTACAAGCTCAAGAGTTGAGAATGATTCCAATTACTTGGCCGTTTGCGACTTGGGGGCTGGATATGGTTGGGCCTTTCAAAAGGTCCAAAGATAAGAAGACCCACCTCCTGGTGGAGGTTGACAAGTTTACAAAGTGGGTGGAGGCAGAACCTGTTAGCAAGTGTGATGCGGCCACAGCGGTTCAGTTCATTAAAAAAGTGATTTTCCGGTTTGGCTTTCCACACAATATCATCACAGGTAATGGTACCAATTTGTCCAAAGGTGCCATGAAGGAGTTCTGCGAACTGGAGCACATCCGGCTCGACGTTTCATCAGTGGCACACCCACAGTCCAATGGTCAAGCAGAAAGAGCTAATCAAGAGATCTTGAGAGGCATCAAGCCCCGGCTCATGGTTCCTTTGCAGAGAACGCCGGGTTGTTGGGTAGAAGAATTACCATCTGTGTTATGGAGCATCAATACAACACCCAACAGATCAACAGGATACACACCGTTCTTCATGGTTTATGGAGCGGAGGCGGTTCTCCCCAGTGATATCCGTCATGATTCACCTCGTGTGACGGCTTATATTGAAGCGGACAACGAGACAGCACGGCAAGATGCTTTGGACCGGTTGGATGAAGAGCGTGACATAGCATCCGCCCGATCGGCGATTTACCAACAGGATCTTCGTCGTTATCACAGTCGCCGAGTCAGAACCAGAACCTTCCAGGAAGGAGATTTGGTGCTTCGGCTCATCCAAGATCAGACTGATATGCATAAGTTATCCCCACATTGGGAGGGGCCTTTCGTGGTCAGCAAGAATCTGCACAACGAGTCATACTATCTGATCGATATTCGAGAGCATAAGGACTCACGTACATCAGAGGAGGAGACTAACAGGCTGTGGAACATAGCTCATCTTCGGCCTTATTATACTTGAGCCATTGGTTCTACTTATGTAAATATTACAATGATGTATATATTATGATTAAATATAATGAACCGGAACCTCAGCTAAAGCGGGGTATCTGTTCTTTTACATCATGTGTGGTTAAACGGAGTTGTTCTAAAGCGGCCTCCGGTTTACCCCTTGAGTTCGCTTTGTAAAAGCATCATCTTATATCACTTGGAGGTTTGGTCGTGTCCGAACCAATACCATACCTCTTGATAGGCGAGAGCCACCAGATCACTTGGGGACTTGGTCACGTCTGAACCAGTCATGCCTCTTGATCGGCCTAAGGCCACAGAATCACTTGGGGGCTTGGTCGAACCCGAACCATTTCCATGCCACTTGGTCGGCATAAATGCCACAGTTTCATTTGGGGACCTGGCTGACTAGAACCATAGTTACACCTAACGGGAGCTTGGTCGTGTTCGGCCATGGTGACGCCATTTGATCAGCTCAAATAAACCTTTTTTGCAAATGGTTTTGTCATTGCTTTTGCTTCGCACTTTTCTTTGCAAGATACTTTTTTCCTTTTTATTGCGTTTTTTTAAAACCGACAAAGTTTTCAACCAATCAATTGACGGAACATAGTTCACGTCAATCCGGAGACTATTTGCTCGGTTTGATCCTTGTTGTTAACATCCTCCTATGGAGTAACACGGTGTTTATTATAACCCGGCACGGTTTACATGGTAAACCAGCGTCATATATATACAGGAGCTGTTATCTCCTACAACAGTGTGGGTTTGCAAAACTCCGCTTCAAGATTGGCCAAGCCAACTTCACGCTCAACGATGGCAGACATCATATTCCGCCTGACGGTACAACCGCGGTGGCACTTGAAGAGTTTCTTATTACAGAAAGTGTTTTGGAAAGTTCATCACCACAGGAAGAACAAATTATGCACGAAGGCATATCAACATCAAAAGTATCAGCTAGCCTATTACAAGGCAACACGGTGCCCATAATAATATCATTGTTTTTCGCAAAGGAGAGGCAGTTTTAAAACCGGCTTCCGGTTCAAGCTTGGTCACCAGCCTGGCCTGATGGTTGTCGGTCATCCTGCGCCGCTTCAGCCTCTGTTTCTCTACCCAGTGGCTGGAAATCAACAGTTGTCCGGTCGATTCCCATTAATGCTTGAAAAACAGCTTCATCATGGATCAGCAATGACGGGTCAATATCGGGAGCGTAAGTATGCTTACGGATTGGAGGGATCAGATTTTCGAATCATGGATTGGTGCAGCTATTCGCTTGTTCTGATTGTTATATTGGGCTTGATAATGAGACAAGTCTGCTTCTTCAGCCAATTGACAAGCTAGCGGACGTACCTCCCGGTTTATTGCTCGCAGATCTGCTTCACCAAACTCTAACCCGTCTTCCTTCAAGCTGGGATAGCCCTGAGCCGCTTCAATAGGATCAAAATTGGGCGCCCATGCTTTTGCCGGATTAAGGCATTGATCGCACCGGTTCGAGCAGCAGATTTCTTCAGCTCTTCAACCCAGGCAGGAAGCACCGACAGTTTCATCAGAGTGTCTTGAATCAAAGTGGGCGCCGGTTTGTTATGGGATGCGGTACAGATGATCCGCTGGGCACCAAGTATACAATTGTTCAACCAATGTATAGGCGGCTTTCAGTTTCTTCCGCACATCTGACCCCAAGTGACCAATGCGTGTCCCTGAAATACCATAAAGGGTTGATAAACCAACAATTCTGTAAGAAGGCAGAGCCAATTCAGAAGTCAAACTGACTTACCAAAGATAGCAGTAGTCATGGCATGCACGTGCCGCTTTATGCTGGCCAGTTCATCCGCCATTGGTTTTAGTGCAGCCTCGGCATCCTCTGCTCGTTTGATTAAACCGGACTTTTCAGTGCCCCAATCCGCCCACGTCTTCTTGAAGCTCTCCTTAAGCTGTTCCATGGCGCTTAAAGCGCTGGCTAATTCCTCTTTTGCTTTGGAGGTTTCAGCTTGTTGGGTTTTCAGGTTTTCTTGGAGATCGGAGACTTGGCTTTGTTTCATCTTCAGCTCCGCCTGCATGGAGACCGTTATATGCTTCAACAAAACAGTACAAGGATTGAAGTACCAACCACATAACAAGTTATGCACTTAGCACTTGGGGGCTAATGCATATTCGATTTTCATCTTTCACTTGCTTACAAAGTGCCAAGATCAATACAAGTATTCAACTTGGCACTTGGGGGCTAATGGCTATTTGCTCGTATATATATTCTGATGCGGCAATCTCAATTACTTAAAGTACCGGTTTAACTACGCTAAGTTGAACCGGCCCTTGGGGGCTACATCGGCGAATTTCAAAATATTAAGATTTATATTAGTAAGTCCCGGTTTGAAAGAAGATTACAAACCGTCCCTTGGGGGATAGGGGAGTCAGCAAGTATTGAAGCATACAAGCAGGAAAGAGCATATGGAAGTTACCTCGTATTTATCCTTCATCATATTAACCAAACTGGCTTCATAGTCACGGCTGGTATACAGTCGGTTCAGGTAGCTGGAATGGATATCTTAGGCGTTCAGAGCAGCGTAAGTTGCCAGATCAGCATTCCACTTGCCTTTACCAAAGGCAACAAATTCTTCCTTGGCAGAATGTTTGGACAAAGCAACATGATTGCTTGGCTCGGTATGGCCAGTGCCAGTAATGACAACCTCATCCTCCTGAGTACCGCCGGTTTGCACCGGGGCTGTTGGCTTGTCAGTAGGTTTTGCTGGATCGGTGGATCTCTCAATCCGGATGGAGCCCGTGGGCTGATTGACAGGACCTGAGGCATCAGTAGGTCTCTCTTCAGCAATAAGATCGTCGTCTTGCTGCGGTGGATCGTTGGGTATATCCTCAGGAATAGCCGCTTCAAGATCGGGTGTCTTGCCTGGCTCAAGAACGGCATCTTCTTCAGCCGCGTTGTCCAGGCGGGCCTTCTTGCTTGGCCTAGGTTTGGCCCTGAAAAGAATAACAAAATCAAATACATCATATGTTCTAAGGCGATGTGCTGCAAATATCATAATAAGTATAGCTTACCCAGCACCATTTTGAGCGGTGGCAGCTAAGTAGCCAATGACTTGCCAGAAGATGAGTGGGAAGTAACCTGGTAATCGGAGTCAGATGGATTAAGAGGTTGACGAAAGCAGTCCGCTTTAGGACAATCACTGACAAGCAAATTACAGACCTCTGAACGGCGTTTCCGAACCGGACTGTTCGGTAAACCGGCGGAGGTAACTACCTGGCCGCTGTGCTGGGTTGTGCAACGAGCTTCGTGCTATTGGGTCTTCATAAGAAATTTGGGATCCAAATAAGCAAGAGGATGAGAAAATTTAACTTTCCGGTTTGCCTGACGGATTTTTAGCGAAGGCAAAGGTTCTGAATCAGAAGAGAGAATAATTACCTCTGCAGCATCAGCGTGGCTGGCTTCGGCATCATCCTGACAAATATCATCATCAATAAGACGCATGAAAAATAATCCAAGTGAGTCAAGCTCTACCTCATGGTCCGGATTATCCACATCATCATCAGGGGCCGGATTAGAAGATGCAGTAGTTCTTTTCCTGTGGGCAGTCTTCTTTACAGCTTTAATCTTTTGCCGGGTTGCTCTTTCCGGTTTGTCTGGTTTATCTGGTTTCTCCTGCGGCAATTTCTTGCTCCAAAACGGATCATTGCCCTGATTACACAGACACTGATATTAAACAATGACCAGATATGTCAATAACAGATTCAGCAAAAGGAAAAATCAAGGTCTTACAGCTGGCGGTTTGTTGGTGGCACAAAAGGGAAGCAGGCCGTTTTTAGCACAGATATGTTCCGGTTCATTCAGCATCTTATTCACAACCTCTGTGATTTCTTCATCGGTGAGCTAGATTTTGGAATGTCGCAGTGGGTCATCAACACTGCCAGTATACTCGCACATCAAACCAGAGCGCTGACTAAGGGGCAGTATGCTCCATGATATCCAACAGCGAGCGAGATCAACCCCTGTTAAACCGTTGGCCATAAAGGCTCTGAGCTTCGACAGTTGAGGAGCATATTTGCTTCTCTCCTGGGCAGTCAATCTTTGCGGAAAAGGGTGTGTATTGCTGAGCCGCTCCGGACAATAGCCAGGCAAGGGATTCTCACCAGCAGGGGAGGTGTCTTTGCAATAGAACCATGTCTGATTCCACTCTTTGAGGTGGCTGTGCAGTTTAGCGTGAGGGTATGTGACCTCTTTCCTTTTCTGGATCGCCACGCCACCCAACTCCGTATTGGAGCCGTCAGTAAACTCAGTACGGCGGTTTAGATGGAAAAGGTCTCTGAACAATTCCACTGTGGGCTCCTCTTGAAAGAACACCTCACAGAGCACTTGGAAGTGACACATATTTGTAACAGAATTGGGGCCAGTGTCTTGTGCATGGAGTTGGAAATCGGCCAAAACATCCCAGTAAAATTTAGAACCGGGCGGCTTAAAGCCCCGAGCTAAGTGGTCTACGAAAACAAAAACCTCTCCTTCTTGAGGAGTGGGAGGGCATTCTTTGCCAGGAGCCCTCCAATGGATGGTATCTTTGCTGCCTAAAGCGCCAATCAGGACTAGATGGAATATACAAGAAGGAACCCAACTGCACTCATATACTTGCTTGGCCATGATGGAATATACAAGGTAGAAGATCCCGGTTCAAAAATGCATTTGATCAAGGTACATTGGTATGTGCAATGTTAAACCAGAGACAGAACTATCTGAACCGGAGTTTTATGAAGCAACAACATCTGGCGGTTCAACAAGGGGACTAATGGTATATATTGGTTTGGCAAATTTTTTCTACAAGGTTAAACCGCCTGGTTTAAACATTGAAGCAGATGAGTTAGTTTATAGAAACAGATTTCGTAAGATTTCTCTACAGCGATGGATCTGAAGCAAGTTCAGAAAAAAGATAAATATTCAGAGGTCCAAAAGGAGCAGTACCAAATCAATGAGCAAGACGTACATACAGATCTATGGTTTTGAGATTTGTAAGTGAAGGCGAAGGGTAAACAGCTACCGTTGCACAGAAGAAAGATTTGCGGAGTCATCTAAAGATCTATCATATGAGCAAGAGGCAGACGATGAACACTGAAGAACTGTGAAACCCTAGGTCAGATCTGCGGGGGAAAGGATAGAAGATTTATGGAGCTGAGGAAGAAGCGGAAGGTTTCCGCGATGCTCTGGTGCGCCAAGGTTGATGCAGTGGAAGGTTGAGGTAGAGGTCGACGGCGGCGGCGGAGCTCCGAGGTTGGCGACGCGAGGAAGACGAAGAAGAAAGGCACGAAGGGGAGAAAAGAAATGACCCTTCGGTCCTATTTATAAGGCGAAAGAACAGGTGTCAGGCGTGACAATCAAGGGGCCACGAAACGGAGTTGTCGCCTCGATTTCCGCAGATCTATTAAACAAAGAAGCATAATGGATAGCTTCGTTATGACAGGTGACGTCACTCCGGTTTACAGCAATCAGAGAAGATGACATCATGGCGGTTTACCAATTTATGAGAAGATGTTGAAGATGAAGCTTTTGTTAAAGGATTGACATGAACCCGTTCAAATCAATCTGGGGCCTAATGTTGGGGATATTACTACTGGGCATAAACCGGCCTATCTGGGCCGGGTTAACTTCGTCAGTAGTTAAGTATGCTAAAGCCCAAGAAGGCAGATGAGGGCTCAAGGCCCATGGTCGGTTCAAGGCCTGTAGCCGTAAACCGGCGTTAGTAGTTAACTTGTATTGTAAGTTAGGAATAAGTAGAGACCAAACTGGACACATCTATGAGCCGGTATTGGGACTCTGTAAACCGACGGGAGTCACCCGTGTATATAAGGGGACGACCCGGCGGCGGTTCAAGGACAATAGACAACAACTCGAGACATAGGCGAAGCTTGTTTGCTCCCTAGTCATCGAAACCCCATCAATTCCATCACAACTAGACGTAGGCTTTTACCTTCATCGAAGGGGCCGAACTAGTATAAACTCCCTTGCGTCCCTGTGTCCGCTTTAACCCCTTCAAGCTAACCCATCACGATGGCTCCATGACTAAGTCCTTTCTCTAGGACAACTGCCGTGACAAAGCCACGACATAGGGCATTGACCGTAATGAAAAACAAGGATAAGCTCAGTAAGCCGTCGTCAGCTGGTCGTGTGGCCGACAAAGGCTTGTCCACAAAATGGTCAGCATACTATAACGCCGGTGGGCGAAAGGAGAGAAAGACCAGCTCGGAAAGCCAGTCACGCGAGGTTCAAGAACTCAAGGTACAAGTAGCACGGATTTCGGAGATTGTCCAACAGCAAGTGCAACAACAACTGGGATCGATGCTCACCGGCATTATGCCTACCTTGATTCATGGGATGACGGTGTGGATTGCGGGCGGCCAACAGGGGCCGCCCCAAATTCCCAGCTTCACGGCCAGCAACTTGCACAACGCGCAGGCGGCGCCATTGGTGTCTCCGGCGGAGGCGGTATTGGTGTCTCCAACGCCGGCACGGGCATTGTAGCTTAATGCACCCGGGTGTACGCCGGTCGGCACCTCGGCAGCAAGCGGCCCCTCCGTCAGTTGCACGCCCGCCGTTGGCGGTGCCTCGACATTAGCCGAGCTCAACGCCATCATCACAGTAACTAATTAAGCCTCTTGGCTGAGGACTTCATCTCCTTGCCTTTGACTGGGCATTCCTGACGCCCTACATGTTTTCGCAGGGCGCCGTCGATGTTTCGTGCACTCTCCTGCACTTCGTGAACGACGAGTTGGTCGATGTTGCCAAGGGCAAAATCGTTCAACCGGGCAACCCCGTGTTCCACGGTAATCCGATGCCACCCACCGTGTATAGGGTTCAACTGGTTCGGGTGCTGCGAGGCTGCGACGAGTTGTTACCTCCGATTCGACCCTCAGTGCCTGCCTAAGCTGGCCCCTACTTTGACCGAAGAGCTAGATTCGTTTGGGGGCGGGGGACACCACCCCAAATACAACACCGCCAGTCATGCCGGTGCCAAGCCATGGCAAGACCGTCGCAACGCTACCGGACATGTCGGACATCCCTATGGCACAAGATCCGGATGTCGATGACAACGATGACGGTACGTTTACCAACGTCGATAAGTACTTTGCCGAACATGGGTACGGTGACGAATTCTTCGGTCCTCCTTCTCAAGAACCCAACCCTGAAAAAGACGACCACGATCATGATGGTACCACAGAGAAACCAAATTGCAACAGGCGTGGTCTGGCGTTCAGTTCTCAGGAGACGCCTCCAGCTGCCACCTTCACCGAGCCTCAGATAGCCGAGGTGCCAACTATTATCAGCCCCAACACACTCAAGAAGGCGGTCTGTGAGCAGAACTTGATCCCATTACAGCAGAAGAAGAAGGGATGGAAAAGAAAGAGTAACAAGGGTGCCAGCCAGCCGGCACCGAGTACGATCCGTGCTCAGGACGGTCCAACTTCACCTAAGGATATCTCGAGGAGGGTGCATGTGGCGGGTAGGCCGATGCTACCGACTAATCTGTTCAATGCTACAACCGGTGCTATGCGGAGTCTGCATGACAGTGTTCTTTCTTTGGAGAAGCGGCGTCTCTCCGAGAAAGATGTGGCATACCCGGTTTTCGTGGCCAAGGTGCCAGAGGGCAAGGGCTTTGTGGATAACACCATCGGGGTTACGATCGTCCTGCGGTTTGATGACATCTTCGCTACATTTAACCTTCATCCGCTGCACTACACCTTCGTTCGGCTATTTTCGCTGAGTATGGATATGTGGATCATTAGAGACAAGACCCCGGACATCATGATAGTCGACCCCTTCTACATGCATGCCAAGATCTTGGGCAGCGCTGGGGACCGGCAGGTCGCGAGTTCTTACCTCGAAGGCGTCATTCTGGCAAACCCAGATAAGGATAACTTACTCGTGCCTTACTTTCCCGACTAAGTCATCCCCTCACCGCCCCGTAACATATGATTTCTTAGATTTCGATCGTTCTTTTTTTTCTAACATACCGTGTTTTATGCAGTGACACACATTGCACACTCATCCTCTTAAGCCCGAAATATTCCATGGCCACGTATTTCGACTCGGACCGTCGGTCGAAGAAAGACTACACAAATATCAAGAAAGTTCTTGATGATGTTCTCCCCGGCTACGCCAAATCTGGAGGCACCTTCACGAGGCCAGTTCGTAGGTACGACAAGCACGTGTTTGCCCACTCTACAATGTTCCCCTGCGTCAAGCAGCCACCTGGCGGTCATAAGGATGCCTACTACGCCCTCCATCACATGCGGGCGATCATACGGGACCATAATCACCTTCTGGTACCAAATAATCTCAAAGATTGGGCCGCAAGATTGTCGGCAATCCAGGACGCGGACATCAGATAAGAATTCTTTCGCATCCAGTCGGAGTTTGCGGAAATCATCCATCAAGATGTCATTCATACCTTGGGGCAGTTCTAGCTCAGACATCAACCGTCCAACAATGAGATAGACACAACACTACAAATGCAGGCTGACAACGCCCGCGATTTCATGACCATCATGAGAGACGACAGCTTCATCCACGCACCGGTCCCTGAGTCGAGTCGAAAGTAGTGATTCTATGTGTAGTTCTGAAACATCGATTGGCTCATGTTGTAATGAAACTTTAATGAACTTGTATGTCCCTTTGGTTTTGGACTGTCGTTCAACTTAGATGTAATTGATGCTATTCATTAGTAGGACCATGAATCGTGCTACTAATGTGTTGCTTTTCTCTTCCGATCCTTTTGTTGCATACTTATATATTGCTTATGTATTGTCTGCGAATTGCTACTAACGTTTTGTTTGGCTAGTGCATAGAGATGCCGTCATATGTCGTGTACAAGGGTAAGGTTCCCGGAGTCTACGACGACTGGGAGGAGTGTCGAAGATAGGTTCACCGTTTCAGCGGTAACAGTTACAAAGGGTACACCACTAGGGCGGAGGCGGCAGTTAGATACCCATGCTATCTAGCGGGAGAGAGGAGGGAGCGTTGGAGGAACCTGATGAAGACCAGTTTCATCGCGACTATGCTCATCGTGATGACCGCAGCTCTCTTCTATGTGATGGTAGTTTAGATGATCGATATCGACTTGTAATGTGAAGACAAACTCGCTACGGGCAGTTTCGAGACTTGAAATGTTCTAACTTTGTTTGGTATTTTAAATTCGGAGACTAATATGATGAATTGTATTCGGAGACTAATCTTCTATTGTATTCGATGAATCTGCTGTTGCTGTGTGGTGCTAGCTATATTTTGTCCAATAATATATTTTGTAACCTGTGAAAATATCATAAAAGAAAAAAAATCCCTAATATTCATACCAGTGGCGCACCACCACATAGTGCGCCATTAGTAAGACAGAGCACACTAATGGCGCATCATCCACAAGTGCGCCCTTAGTATGCCAAAGCACATGGGTAAATATGGCCCCCTGGGAGGCATACTAATGGCGCACCGTGGGCTATACTAATGGCGCACTGCATGGTGTGCCATTAGTATACCAGATACTAATGGCGTGCTAGTAGTGGCGCACCTGTAGTGCGCCATTAGTAGGCAAAACAGCTACGCCACTTGTAGGCATTTTCCTAGTAGTGGTCGTAAGAGTGGAAACGCTTGTTGTAATCATTTTTTTCTTCAGAAAAACAGTGGACACGCTCTACCATGCGGATCCTCCTCCAGCCATGCACTGAATTACTCACTTTCGCCGACATGTGGGACAGCCAGCACCTGGGTCCACCAGCCATGCACTAAATTACTCCGTAGTAGAATGACGGTAGATGACCCCGATCGAACCGCCGCAGTAATGCCCAATGAGCCGTCAAATCACAAAACCCCCTCCTTTCCAGCAGTAAGTTGGACGGATGAAGCAACCATCATTTCACTCTTCTCTCTCAGCTTCCTCTCTTGAAGAAAACCCCTGCTCTCTTCGCTTCTCCCTCATCTTGTTCCTCCTTTCACTCTTCTCTCTCGGTTTCCTCTCTTGGATGGACGCCGGAGCACCGGCCGACGTGATGTCTATGGCTCTGGCCAAAACCGTCGAGGCTCATGGTACGAAGAAGCGCAAGCACCCCGCCAAGACTACCGCAGACAAGCTCAAAGCCATCGCCCTGTCCAAGCCCCCCTCTCCGGGATCCCTCATTAAGCAAGTCCAGGTAATGTCTCTTGTTTATGATCTTTTTCTCGATCTTGATCGTGTTTTTTCATCTAACACGCAGTACTAGTACTGGTAGTACAACTTTCTAGGTGATCTTGCATGTGATTTTAGTGTGTCAAATGACGGTTCTAAATTCTGCTTTTGACCAAAACATGCGAGAGGTTGACACTGATTTCTTATAGATTACTTTCAACTACTCCCTGTGTCCCAAATTTCTTGTCTTAGATTTGTCTAGATACAGATGTATCTAATACTAAAATGTGACTAGATACATCTGTATCTAGACAAATCTAAGACAAGAATTTTGGGACGGAGGGAGTACTTTATGAACATCAATGCTACCTGTCATGGTTTTGTCATGGCAGATGTCCTAGAGAAAGGACTTAGTCGTGGAGCCATCGCGACGGGTTAGCTTGAAGGGGTTAAAGCGGACACAGGGACGCAAGAGAGTTTATACTAGTTCGGCCCCTTCGATGAAGGTAAAAGCCTACGTCTAGTTGTGATGGAATTGATGGGGTTTCGATGACCAGGGAGCAACAAGCTTCGCCTATGTCTCGAGTTGTTGTCTGTTGTCTTTGAACCGCCACCGGGTCGTCCCCTTATATACACGGGTGACGCCCGTCGGTTCACAGAGTCCGGATACCGGCTCATAGATGTGTCCGGTTTGGTCTCTACTTATTCCTAACTTACAATACAAGTTAAATACTAACGCCGGTTTACGGCTACAGGCCTTGAACCGGCTATGGGCCTTGAGCCCACATCTGCCTTCTTGGGCTTTAACATACTTAACTACTGACGAAGTTAACCCGACCCAGATAGGCCGGTTTACGCCCAGTAGTGATATCCCCAGCATTAGGCCCCAGATTGATTTGAACATGTTCATGTCAATCCTTTGGCAAAAATCTTCATCTTCAATATCTTCTTGTAGTTTGTTGAACCGTCGTGACGTCATCTTCTCTGGTTGTTGTAAACCGGCGTGACGTCACCTGTTATAAAGGTCCTTAGTAGGTCTGCGATAATTAAGGTAACATCTTCGTTTCCAAACCCACGGTCCCTTGATTTTCGCGCTTGACTCCTGTCCCTTGTCTTATAAATAGGACCGAAGTGTCATTTCTTTTTGCCCTCCGTGCCCTTCTGCTTCGTCTTCCTCGCGTCGCCCAGCTTTGGAGCTCCGCCGCCACCGTCAACCTCTGCATCAACCTTGGCCGCTGCATCAACCTGGGTGCACCAGAGCACCGCGGCAACCTTCCGCATCTTCCTCATCTCTAGTAAGTCTCCTGTTCTTTTCAACACAGAGCTGCTCTAGGGTTTCATGTTCTTCTAGTGTTCATAGCATGTTTCATGTTCATACGATAGCTCCTAGATGCATATGTGAATCCTTGCTCTGCGTAGCGGTAGGTTTTAGCATCCGCCTTCAGTTTCATGCCTCAAGACCATAGATCTATATGTATCTCTGCCCATTGATTCAGTACTGTTCTTTTTTGAACCTTGAATATTTTCCTTCTTTTCTGAACTTGCTTCAGATCCGTCGCTGTAGAGAAGTCTTGTGAAATCTGTTTCTGTAAACTTACTCGTCTACTTCAATGTTTAGACCAGGCGGTTTAACTTTGTAGAAAAAAATGCCAATCCGGTATATACCATTAGTCCCCTTGTTGAACCGCCAGATGTTGTTGCTTCATAAAACTCCGGTTTAGATAGATCTGTCTCCGGTTTGACATTGCACATACCAATGTACCTTAATCAATGCATTTTTGAACTGGGATCACCTACCTTGTAGATTTCATCATGGCCAAGCAAGTATATGAGTGCAACTGGGTTCCTTCTCGCGTCACAGAGGCTCAACTCGACGATTTAGTCCTGATCGGCGCCTTAGGCAGCAAAGATACCATCCATTGGAGGGCTCCTGGAAAAGAATGCCCTCCCACACCTCAAGAAGGAGAGGCCATCGTTTTCGTAGATCACTTAGCCCGGGGCTTTAAGCCGCCCGGTTCTAAATTTTACCGGGATGTTTTAGCCGATTTTCAACTCCACCCACAAGACACTGGTCCCAACTCTGTTACAAATATGTGTCACTTCCAAGTGCTCTGTGAGGCGTTCTTTCAAGAGGAGCCCACAGTGGAGTTGTTCAGAGACTGTTTCCATCTAAACCGTCGTACTGAGTTTTCTGATGGTTCCAATACGGAATTGGGCGGTGTGGCGATTCAGAAAAGGAAAGAGGTCACATACCCTCATGCTAAGCTGCATAGCCACCCCAAAGAGTGGAATCAAACATGGTTCTATTGCAAAGACACCTCCCCTACTGGTGAAAATCCTTTGCCTGGCTTTCGTCCGGAGTGGCTTAGCAATACGCACCCCTTTCCGCAAAGGTTGAGAAGCAAATACGGTCCTCAACTGTCCAAGCTCACAGCCTTTATGGCCAACGGTTTAACAGGGGTTGATCTCGCTCGCTGTTGGATATCATGGAGCATACTACCCCTTAGTCAGCGCTCCAGTTTGATGTGCGAGTGTACTGACAATGTTGATGACCCACTGCGACATGCCGACATCCAGCTCACCGACGAAGAAATCACAGAGGCTGTGAATAAGATGCTGAATGAACCGGAACACATCTGTGCTAAAACCGGCCTGCTTCCCTTCTGTGCCACCAAAAAACCGCCAGCTGTAAGAGTTTGATTTTTCTGTTTGCTGAATCTGTTATTGATATATCTGGTCATTGGTTAATATCAGTGTCTGTGTAACCAGGGCAATGATCCATTTTGGAGCAAGAAACTGCCGCAGGAGAAACCATAAAAACCAGACAAACCGGAAAGAGCAACCCGACAAAAGTCTAAAGCTGTGAAGAAGACTGCCCACAGGAAAAGAACCACTGCATCCTCTAATCCGGCTCCTGATGATGATGTGGATAATCCGGACCTTGAGGTAGGGCTTGACTCACTTGGCTTATTTTTCATGCGTCTTATTGATGATGATATTTGTCAGGATGATGCCGAAGCGAGCCATGCTGATGCTGTAGAGGTAATTATTCTCTCTTCCGATTCAGAACCTTTGCCTTCACTAAAAATCCGTCAGGCAAACCGGAAAGTTAAATTTTCTCATCCTCTTGCTTATTTGGATCCCAAATTTCTTATGAAGACCCAACAGCACGAAGCTCGTCGCACAACCCGGCACAGCGGCCAGGTAGTTACCTCCGCCGGTTTACCGAACAGTCCGGTTCGGAAACACCGTTCAGAGGTCTCTAATTTTCTTGTCAGTGCTTTCCTAAAGCGGGCTGTTTTTATCAACCTCTTAATCCATCTGACTCCGATTATCAGGTTACTTCCCACTCATCCTCTGGCGAGTCATTGGCTACTCAGCTGCCACCGCTCAAAACGGTGCTTGGGTAAGCCATACTTATCTTAATATGTCCGGTACATCACCTTGGAACATATGCTATATTTGACTTTGTTATTCCTTTCAGGGCCAAGCCTAGGCCGAGCAAAAAAGCTCGCCTGGATAAAGCGGCAGAGGAGGATGCCCGTCCCTGATTCGGGCAAAACACCAGATCTTGAAGCAGCTATTCCTGAAGACATACCCAATGATCCACTACAGCGAGATGACGATCTTATTGATGAAGAGAGGCCTATTGATACCTCAAGTCCTGTCAATCAGCCCACAAGCTCCATCCGGATTGAGAAATCCACCGGTCTGACAAAGCCTACTGACAAGCCAACAGCCCCAGTGCAAACCGGCGATGCCAAGGATGATGAGGTTGTCATTATTGGCATTGGCCATACAGAGCCAAGCAATCCTGTCGCTTTGTCCAAACATACTGCCAAGGAAGAATGTGCTACCTTTGGCAAAGGAAAGTGGAACGCTGATTTGGCGACTTATGCTGCTCTGAACACCCAAGATATCCATTCCGGCTACCTGAACCAGCTGTATACCAGTCATGACTATGAAGCCGGTCTGGTTAACATGATGAAAGATAAATATGAGGTAATTTCCATATGCTCTTTCCTGCTTGTATATTTCAATTCTTGTTGACGCTCCTAGCCCCCGAGGGCCGGTTTGTAATCTTCTTTCAAACCGGGACTTACTAATATAAATCTTAATGCTTTGAAATTTGCTGATGTAGTCCCCAAGGGCCGGTTCAACTTAGCGTAGTTAAACCGGGACTTTAAGTAATTGAAATCGCCGCATCAGAATATATACGAGCAAATAGCCATTAGCCCCCAAGTGCCAAGTTGAATACTTGTATTGATCTTGGGACATTGTAAGCAATTAAAAGAGGAAGATTGAATATGCATTAGCCCCCAAGTCCCAAGTGCATAACTTGTCATGTGGTTGGTACTTCAATCCGTGTACCATTTTGCTGAATCATATAACTGTCTGCATGCAGGCTGAGCTGAAGACGAAAGAAAGCCAAGTCGCCGATCTCCAAGAAAATCTGAAATCCTAACAAGCTGAAACCTCCAAAGCAAAAGAGGAATTAACCAACGCTCTAAGCGCCATGGAACAGCTTAAGGAGAGCTTCAAGAAGAAGCAGGCGGATTGGGCCACTGAAAAATCCGCTTTAATCAAACGAGCAGAAGATGCCGAGGCTACACTAAAACCGGTGGCGGATGAACTGACCAGCATAAAGCGGCACATGCATGCCATGACCACTGCTATCTTTGGTAAGCCGGTTTGACTTCTGAATTGATTCTGCTGTCTTACAGAGCTGCCGGTTTGTTAACCCTTTATGATATTTTAGGGACACACATTGGTCACTTGGGGTCAGATGTGCGGAAGAAATTGAAAGCCGACTACACGTTGATCGAACAACTGTACACTGGTGCACAACGAATCATCTGTACTGCATCCCACAACAAGCCGGCGCCCACTTTGATTTAGGACACTCTGATGAAACTGTCGGTGCTTCCTTCCCGGGATGAAGAGCTGAAGAAATCTGCTGCTCGAACCGGTGCGATCAATGCCTTAATCTGGGCAAAAGCTTGGGTGCCGGATTTCGACCCTATTGAAGCGGCTCAGGGCTATCCCAGCTTGTAGGAAGACGGGTCAGAGTTTAGTGAAGCGGATCTGCAAGCAATAAACCAGGAGGTGCGTCCGCTAGCTTGTCAATTGGCCGAAGAAGCAGACTTGTCTCATTATCAAGCCCAATATGACAATCAAAACAAGCGAGTAGCTTCACCAATTCATGAAGCGAAAAATCTTATCCCTCCAATCCGTAAGCATACTTACGCTCCCGATATTGACCCGTCGTTGCTGATCCATGATGAAGCTGTCTTTCAAGCATTAATGGGAATCGACTGGACAACTGTTGATTTCCAGCCGCTGGGTAGAGAAAGTGAAGCTGAAGCGGCGCGAGATGACCCACAACCATCAGGCCGGGCTGGTGACCAAGCTTCAACCGGAAGCCGGTTTAAAACTGCTTCTCCCTTGCGAAAAACAATGATCTTATTGTGGGCACCGTGTTGCCTTGTAATAGGCTAGCTGATACTTTTGATGCTGATATGCCTTCATGCATAATTACTGCAATTTGCTCTTCCTTTGGGTGATGAACTTTCCAAAGTAATTTTTGCAATAAAAATCTTAAATCGCCACCGTGGTTGTACCGTCAAGTGGAATATGATGTCTGCATACATGAAATCAAAACATCCGAAATTTTTAAGTATATGACCAAATTTTGAGATACATAATACCTGCCATCATTGGACGTGAAGTTGGCTTGGCCAATCTTGAAGCGGAGTTTTATAAACCCACACTATTGGAGGAGATAGCAGCTCCTGTACATATATGATGTCGGTTGACCATGTAAACCGTGCCGGGTTATAATAAACACCGTGTTACTCCGTAATAGGATGTTAACAAAAAAATCAAACCGAGCAAATAGTCTCCGGATTAAAATGGACCGTGTTCCGTCAATAGACAGTGTGAACTGGTTTAAAATTTTGTCGGTTTAAAAAACGCAATAAAAAGAAAGAAATATCTTTCAAAGAAAAGTGTAAAGCCAAGGCAATGACAAAACCGTTTACAAAAAGAGGCTTATTTGAGCTGATCAGATGGTGTTACCATGGTCGAACATGACCAAGCTCCCGATAGGTGTAGCTGTGGTTCAAGTCAGCCATGTCCCCAAATGAAACCGTGGCATTTATGCCGATCAAGTGGCATGGCAATAGTTCGGGTTCGACCAAGCCTCCAATTGATTCTGTGGCCTTAGGCCGATCAAGAGGCATGACTGGTTCAGACGTGACCATGTCCCCAAGTGATCTGGTGGCTCTCGCCTATCAAGAGGTATTGCATTGGTTCGGACACGACCAAGCCCCCAAGTGATATAACATGATGCTTTTGAAAAGCTAACTCAAGGGGTAAACCGGAGGCCGCTTTAGAACAACTCCGTGTGACCACACATGATGTAAAATAACAGATACCCCGCTTTAGCTGAGGTTCCGGTTTATTATATTTAATCATAATATATACATCGTCGTAATATGTACATAAGTAGAGACAATGGCTTAGGTATAGTAAGGCCGAAGATGAGCTATGTTCCACGGCCTGTTGGTCTCCTCCTCTGATGTACGTGAGTCTTTATGCTCCCGAACATCGATCAGATAGTATGACCCGTTGTGCAGATTCTTGCTGACCACGAAAGGCCCCTCCCAAGGTGGGGATAGCTTATGCATATAAGTCTGATCTTGGATGAGCCGAAGCACTAAATCTCCTTCCCGAAAGGTTCCGGTTCTGACTCGGCGACTGTGATAACGACGAAGATCCTGTTGGTAAATCGCCGATCGGGCGGCTGCTATGTCACGCTCTTCATCCAACCGGTCCAAAGCATCTTGCTGTGCTGTCTCGTTGTCCGCTTCAACATAAGCCATCACACGAGGTGAATCATGACGGATATCACTGGGGAGAACCGCCTCCGCTCCATAAACCATGAAGAATGGTGTGTATCCTGTTGATCTGTTGGGTGTGGTATTGATGCTCCATAACACAGATGGTAATTCTTCTACTCAACAGCCCGGTGTTCTCTGCAAAGGAACCATAAGCCGGGGCTTGATGCCTCTCAAAATCTCTTGATTAGCCCTTTCTGCTTGACCATTGGACTGTGGGTGTGCCACTGATGAAACGTTAAGCCGGATGTGCTCCCGTTCGCAGAACTCCTTCATGGCACCCTTGGACAAATTGGTACCATTATCTGTGATGATACTGTGTGGAAAGCCATACCGGAAAATCACTTTTTTGATAAACTGATCCGCCGTGGCCGCATCACACTTGCTAACCGGTTCTGCCTCCACCCACTTTGTAAACTTGTCAACCGCCACCAGAAGGTGGGTCTTCTTATCTTTGGACCTTTTGAAAGGCCCAACCATATCCAGCCCCTAAGTCGCAAACGGCCAAGTAATTGGAATCATGCTCAATTCTTGAGGCGGCACATGAGCACGTCTTGAAACCTTTTGGCAACCGTCACATCGTCTGACCAGATCCTCCACATCAGCATGAGCAGTTAACCAATAGAAGCCATGGCGAAACGCTTTAGCTACCAAAGATTTTGAACCGGCGTGGTGACCACAATCTCCTTTGTGGATCTCACGCAAAATTTCACAGCCTTCTTCAGGAGACACACAGCGTTGAAATGCCCTTGATATACTGCAATGATGCAACTCGCCATTGACAATAGTCATGGACTTGGACCGCCGGACTATCTGTCGGGCCAGAATCTCATCCTCTGGTAACTCGCCCCGGTTCATGTACGCCAGGTAAGGAAGCATCCAATCCGGAATGACATGAAGAGCTGCCACCAATTGAGCCTCCAGATCAGGAATAGCCAAATCCGCTTCACCAGGGAGCTTGATCGACGGGTTGTGCAGCACATCCAGAAAAACATTGGGCGGGACCGGTTTGCGCTGAGAGCCCAGCCCGCTTAAACCGTCCGCCGCTTCATTCTTCCGTCGGTCCACGTGGTCCACCTGATAGCCTTTAAAATGACCTACAACAATATCCACCTCACGACGATATGCTGCCATGAGTGGGTCCTTGGAGTCCCAAGTGCCAGACACTTGGTGAGCCACGAGATCCGAGTCACCGAAACACTTAACTCGACTTAGGTTCATCTCCTTAGCCATCCGGAGACCATGGAGCAAGGCTCCATACTCAGCTGCATTGTTTGTACAAGGAAACATTAAGCGGAGAATGTAACAAAACTTATCACCTCGTGGGGAAGTTAATACGACTCCAGCCCCGAGCCTTCCAATTGCCTGGATCCGTCAAAATGGATGGTCCAATATGTGTGATCCGGCTTTTCCTCAGGTGCTTGCATTTCCGTCCAATCATTGATGAAATCAACGAGTGCTTGAGACTTCACCGCCGTCTGAGGCACATACTTCAATCCGTGCGGCCCAAACTCTATAGCCCACATGGCAATCCGGCCAGTCGCTTCCCGGTTCTGGATGATATCCCCCAAAGGAGCATAACTGACGACCGTAATTGGGTGCCCTTGGAAGTATTGCTTAAGCTTCCGGCTTGTCATAAAAACTCCGTACACCAGCTTCTGCCAATGCGGATACCTTTGCTTGGACTCAATGAGTACCTCGCTGATATAGTAGACCGGACGTTGAACCGGATGCTCCTTACCTGCCTCCTTTCGCTCCACCACAATAGCCACGCTGACCGCACGAGCATTAGAAGCAACATATAGCAGTAACAGCTCCTTGTCAATGGGAGCGGCGAGCACAGGCAGATTGGCCAATTGCCGCTTTAAGTCCTCAAATGCTTCATCAGCAGCAGAACTCCAGACGAACTGATCCGTCTTCTTCAACATCTGATACAAAGGGATTGCCTTCTCACCAAGGCGGTTGATAAACCAGCTTAACGCGGCAATCCGGCCTGCCAGGCGTTGAACATCATTGATACACTTCGGTTTAGCCAGGGAGGTGATGGCTGTGATCTTCTCCGGATTAGCCTCAATTCCCCTGTTGGACACTAGAAAACCCAATAACTTGCCTGCCGGTACACCAAAGACACACTTGTCCGGATTAAGCATCATCTTGTATGTCCTTAGGTTATGAAAGGTTTCCTTCAAATCGTCAACCAGAGTCTCCTTCTCCCTGGACTTAACCACGATATCATCCACGTAAGCATGCACATTACGGCCAATCTGCTTGTCAAGACAATTTTGTACACACCGTTGATAAGTTGCCTGGGCACTTTTGAGCCCAAAGGGCATAGACACATAGTAGAAGGCTCCAAAGGGAGTTATGAATGCCGTCTTCTCCTGGTCCTTAACTACCATTTTGATCTGATGATAGCCAGAATATGCATCCAAAAAACTTAAACGCTCACAACCCGCCATAGCATCAATGGTTTGATCAATGTGGGGGAGGGCAAAAGGATCTACTGGACAAGCCTTATTAAGATCTGTGTAATCCACACACATGCGCCAGGTGCCATTTTTCTTAAGGACTAGCACCGGATTGGCAAGCCTCAAAAACTTCAACAATAAAACCAGCTGCTAAGAGCCTAGCTACCTCTTCTCCAATCGCCTTGCGTCTTTCTTTGTTAAACCGGCGGAGGAACTGTTTCACCGGTTTGTATTTAGGATCCACATTAAGTGTGTGCTCAGCGAGTTGCCTCGGTACAGCCGGCATGTTAGAGGGCTTCCATGCAAAAATGTCCTGATTCTCACGGATGAACTCGATGAGCGTACTTTCCTATTTCGGATCCAAGTTGGCACTGATGCTGAACTGCTTGGATGAAGCGCCAGGTACGAAGTCAACAAGCTTAGTTTCTGCTGCCGATTTGAACTTCAGGGCCGAATCATGCTCCGTAGTTTGCTTTTTTAATGGAGTCATGTCCGCCGGATCAACACTGTCCTTATAATACTTCAGCTCCTCGGTGGCACAAACCGACTCTGCATAAGCCGCATCTCCTTCCTCGCACTCCAAAGCGATTTTACAGCTTCCGTGAACCGTTATTGTCCCCTTGTAACCCGGCATCTTGAGCTGCAAATACACATAACAGGGCCATGCCATAAACTTGGCGTAGGCCGGTCGCCCAAACAGGGCGTGATATGGACTTTGGATTTTCACCACTTCAAAAGTCAATGTCTCCGACCTGGAATCATGATCATCTCCAAAGGCCACTTCCAGAGCTATCTTACCAACAGGATATGCTGACTTGCCAGGTACTACACCGTGGAACACCGTATTAGACAGTTTGAGATTTTTATCTGTTAGTCCCATACGACGGAAGGTCTCATATTATAAGATATTAATGCTGCTCCCTCCATCCATGAGCACTTTGATGAACTTGTAACCTCCCACCTGAGGTGCCACTACCAGAGCCAACTGACCCGGATTATCAACCTGGGGAGGGTGATCCTCTCTGCTCCATATGATTGGCTGTTCAGACCAGCATAAATAACAGGGCACGGCCGGTTCAACAGAGTTGACTTCCCGCCTCTGAACCTTCCGGTCTCGCTTGTCCAAGCTAGTGGTGAAGACATGGTACTGCCCACTATTCAACTGCTTTGGGTTTCTATGGTAACCTGACTGTTGCTACTGCTGGTTATAACCACCCTGGTTGTTCTGATTATTTTGATTATTATGTCCTCCCGGAGTACCATTAAATCCTGAACCGGAATTTCCTCTACCATAACCTGGCCCGGATCCTGAGCCACCGCCGGAGCTGTGATCATATCCGAAAGCATTAGAATTCTTGAACTCCTGCATAATAAAGCAATCCTTCCAAAGGTGGTTTGCTGGCACCTCCTTCGTCCCATGTCTTGGATAGGGCTGGCTCAGTAGATAATTTAGGCGATCCGGGTTAGGGTTGGCTGCCCCACTGCGATTTTTCGGTTTACCCTTGCGTTGCTGGCCATTGTCTTGCGCGTTGGTATTAGCCACAAAGTCCATGTTACCATCCGCTTTACGCTTGCCTCCACCACCATTGCCTGCCCAGTGATGCTGCTGACATTTTGAGTTGCTGTACCTCTTTCCCTTCCCTGCCTTGTCATCATCAGATTCAGGATCCTTGGTACTATCAGAATCAGCATACTTTACCAAAGCAGCCATGAGGGTCCCCATGTTAGGCAATGTCGCTTCATCCGTCCCAACTTCAGCTTTAGGGGCCCAAACCGGCAGTTGCTTTCTAGGGTTAAGACTGCGATGTCAGCGTTGATGCGGTCTGATGAATGCAACACTTGTGAGACGGGGTGCACCCAATGAGTCGTCGATTCTCCTTCCTCCTAGACACAGGCAGCTAAGTCTACTATCGCATGGGCTGCTTACATGTATCCTTGAAATTATTGATAAACCGGGCTCGTAATTGGGCCCATGAACTGATAGAATTGGCCGGTAAGCTTTTTAACCAAGTGCGGGCCGTTCCTTCAAGCATCATGGTGAAGTATTTCGCACATGACGCATCATCCACATCTAGCATCTCCATGGCCATCTCATAGCTCTCCACCCATGTCTCTGGGGGTTGATCCGCCGTGTAATTTGGTACCTTGCGCGGGCCCTTGAAATCCTTGGGTAGGCGCACATTGCGTAAAGCGGGGACAAGGCAAGGCAACCCCAAAGAGCTAGAAGTAACACCGTGTTCGACCGAAATAGTTGGACGAACCGGCGTAAGCTGCCAAGCCTGATATTGTGCGGCTAACTCGGCCTCCCTGCGTGCTCGGGCCCGGTCCACCACTTCCTAAGCGTTATCAGCACCACCCGCTGGGTTGTTGCCGCGGGGTGCTCCACGTCGTTCATTACTTGATACTGCCGGTTCCTCCATACGCCTGCTATAGCTCCAGCTGGGGCGAGGGGTCGAGTGAATCCGGTCGCGGCTGTACGAGTATGCTTCTTGTTGGTCCAAAGCTGTCCTAAGAAGCTCCTTGACCCGTCGCGTCTCTATCGCCTGCGGTGAGTCACCTTCGATTGGAATGGTCTCCAGCCGTGCAGCAGCGGTGACGAGATTGTCCATTGGGTTGGAGTAGTGACCCGGAGGTGTCGAAACAGCCTAAGGTATAACGGTGTTTTTAAGAGGCGGATCCATCCGACGAGGCTGAACTGGTGCACCAGTCCCAGGAGCTTTCGCCCGGTTTCCCTCCAGCGGATTACTGGTTCCTGATCCCGGGGTGTTGAAAAGGTCTCTGGCCTCGAAAACCAGAGGAAAACGGGATCAGTACTTCCTCCTCATGACTTCATGCGACGCGTTCTGGTCCAACATGAGCCTGTAGGCTTGTGCGTCTAGAGCGGCCCGCTCTGTGGCCATCCTGGTATCCTCAGCTGCCAGGTCCGCCTTGGCCTGGGTGATTTGTTCCCTTACCTTTGCAATCTCCGCGTTGTGGACGTCCTGATCCGCCGGATTAGCTTCCGCCAGAAGCACAACCAATGCATCAAATAGCTCTGATAGAACTTGAGCCGGCGGGCGCACAGGGCCTCCTGCCCCGACAGCCGTCGCCGCTGCTGAACCGGAGGTTGTTGCCGCAGTGGTCAAAGAATGAAGCGCTGCTTGTGTGCTGGCCATGAATATTCCAACTCGGTTGGGCAGATCAGAGGGGTTCGGAATACTGTCGCCGTCGGAATAGTCCCCAATCCGGCTATCGTGTAGCTGATATAGAGATTCGGTTTCTCTGGTTGATGACTCATCGCCGGAGCAAATGACGGTCTCGCCGCCAGATCCCAATCCATCCTCATGACCTCCATGGATGACTCCCACGAAGGCACGCTTCATCGCCGGTTTAACCTAGGCAGATCGCGCACGCTGAGCCGTTTCGACGAGGTTGGTGCAGATATCCGGCTCAGGGCCCAGTTCTCCGACCTTGCCGATGAAAACGTGTATGCCACCAAAGAGGACCCGGTACCTGTACTCAACTGAGCCGGCCTCGGGGCGCTAGCCTGCATCGTTGATGTAAAGCTTGCCGCGACGACTCTTAGTCATCCGGCCTACGGCGTAGCCCTCGAGTCCTTCAAAGCGGCCCTCCAAGAACTTGAAACCATCGTGCGATAGCCCCACGGTGGGCGCCAACTGTCGTGGTTTTGTCACGGCAGATGTCCTAGAGAAAGGACTTAGTCGTGGAGCCATCGCGACGGGTTAGCTTGAAGGGGTTAAAGCGGACATAGGGACGCAAGAGAGTTTATACTAGTTCGGCCCCTTCGATGAAGGTAAAAGCCTACGTCTAGTTGTGATGGAATTGATGGGGTTTCGATGACCAGGGAGCAACAAGCTTCGCCTATGTCTCGAGTTGTTGTCTGTTGTCTTTGAACCGCCGCCAGGTCGTCCCCTTATATTCATGGGTGACGCCCGTCGGTTCATAGAGTCCCGATACCGGCTCATAGATGTGTCCGGTGTTGTCTCTACTTATTCCTAACTTACAATACAAGTTAAATACTAACGTCGGTTTACGGCTATAGGCCTTGAACCGGCTATGGGCCTTGAGCCCTCATCTGCCTTCTTGGTCTTTAACATACTTAACTACTGACGAAGTTAACCCGGCCCAGATAGGCCGGTTTATGCCCAGTAGTGATATCCCCAACACTACCTTTTAAGTGGGTATATTTGCCTTAGTAACTTGTGTTATGGATATTGCATGTAATCCCTCTGCTCTCATGCCTTTGAAGACATGTTCTAGTGTCTTTGTTCACTCATTTCTGTGCGTATATGTAGTCATATATGGAGTATAATATCGAAAATCATCTTATATTTCTAAACGGAGGTAGTAATAAAATATGGTTTCTGTTTGAATTAGAACCAGGTCCGCGGTGCAGATGAAGTTCTCAAAGTCATGCCGTGTGAACTGGAAGACCTGATGATGAGTTCTACTGCTGAACTATCCAGCTGCTGTGTCCTTGTCGCCACATGTCCTGAACTAGTGTTTTCCTATAGCATTGTTGTCAGGCATGTTCTCGAGGCTGTACTTGACCACAACAATTTTCTGGCTGTGCCTTCGGTTACGAAGGGTGTGGTTCTTGTAAAGCTTCCCAACAAATCTGATGCGGCTTGTCTTCATCATCATGTTTATGAGTGGAAAGACCACTCTGTTAGGTTCTCCAAGGTTGACAAGATGGTGATGGTGCATGTAGCCATCTCACACGAAGTCCATGGCCTAGTCAGTTATGCGGGGTACATCCCGTAGGTCGGTGGCAAGAAATAGTATGCAGAGTTTAGTTAGTGCCACTTTGCTTGTCTGTAGTAAGTACTATTGTTCAGTACTTGATTTGTGTTTGTGAACCCTGTATTGTTTATTAGTACTGCCGCTTTTGGTGTGTGGTTAGTCCTGAGAATGGTCTATGTTATTGTCTTTCCATTCAATTCAGTCTGTATATTTTGAGGTATCCAGATCATATTTTTTGTGAGGACAGTTTATCAATTATGGTTACACTCCAATATTTGTATGCATTGCAGGGTTTATCGCACCTACCAGGATTTCCAGTCCCATGGATGTTCGGTCCATACGATTTGTCACGACCTTTGGACTGTCCTGCTTGTGGGAGTAGGCGGGGCCCCGGCATGCCATGCATAGTTGGACGATCAATCTTCTGTTTAGTACTTCAACATAGTGATTTCCTGGTAAGGATTCACTCGTGTCACATCAAGTAAATCTTATTGATTTACTGTCTAAATCTTATTGATTTAGTGTCATGTTTTCTTTCTTTTCCTGCAATTTTACGATGCAGGTTTTGCCATGTGACATTCATCACAGAATAAACCGTTTGGTTTGCTCTACGATGGCTATTTTTGCAGGTTTCACTTCTTATGTCGTGTCAGTAACGAAGGCACTATCCATCACTTATATTACTGGAAAAAATTGGATCGTCTGTTGTTTGAGTACAAGCTGAATCCCTATGATGAACTGCAGTTTGGTTTAACAAAAATGCCACAATTAGTCCTTCTCGCGTTTAGAAGAAATGAAGAAAAAAACTGGATCACGGTCACGGATCCTAGTGAAGTTAGAAAGATGATCATAGCAGACCAGACACGATCGCCGCTATCTCGCATAGATCGAGCACTGGCAGTTGCTCTAGCACTAACAGCGGCAGCAGCTCAGTCTGATCCAGCTAAGGATTGGGCACCGACCACGCCAGCGGATCAGTCTGATCTACCGGAGGATCGGGCATCGACACCGGCACCTTCTCCGACACCGGCACCAGCTCTACAAGGAGCACCATCTCCGGCAGCAGCAGCGGCTTCGGCACCTGCACCAACACTTGCACTTGCATCTGCTCCGGCCCGTGCAGTTGCACCAGCAACAGACTGGGCTGCAGTTCACACTTCATATACCAAAGTCCTTACAAAAACCGATATGTCCACCTTCTTGGTAAGCATTGGCCACCCAAGTGCTTCATTCTTTTTTCTTTCCAGGTTGTTTCACATGATTCACTGTGTTGATCTAACTGTTTGGGTATGTCTTCTTGTTTACAAATAGAGAATTCCTAGAGCAACAAGGGAGTCGTTCAACAATCTGGGCAACCGCGGCCATGTTTCTCTTACCATGCGCAGCCTTGGTGTGAATGAACCTGCTCAATATACCGTAAGTACAAAGGATGGTCGCATGATGATTGATGCTAAAGGATGGTCAAGGTTCAAATCTAAATCATATCTTGCGGTAGGGGATGATGTCAAAATCGAACTTTCTCGGCAAGGAGAGCTGGTCCAAATCAACTTTGAAATTCTTCAGTAGCAGCACACAAGTGCCGAACTGATCTATCCTCCGAGAGATTTTGATGTAATAATCTGTCATGGTGAAACAAGTGTCATGTGTGTATGAGTAGTACGACAGTATTATTTAGCACATGGTATATCGTTGATAGAATTGCAACTCCGATTGCTGGTTAGGAACTGTCGTTCGATTACATTCCAACAATTGTCATGCTTTATTCAATTTTGTGTATTCGCCTTGCGACAACATCTAAAACCAGCACCGTACCGATCGCTTGCAATATGAAAAGCACTAAGGTAGAACACATGGGCCCCCAAGCATGCAGGGTCGGCCTGCAGCCCAAAGTCTAGAACCGTGAGCCTATCTGAGTATTATATTCTCAGCTGAACCCCCATAATGCCCGTGCCTTGCAGAGGGAGTTTATTTCTCGGCAATGTGAGCCTGTGATATAAAAGATTTGTATATTTCTTTACAGAGGGAGTATCTCTTTGTCAAAAAATATATTTATGTGTAACTAGTTACTCCTGTCTTTCTAATTCCTTTCGCTGATATGTGGGGCAACCGGCGACGAGGTCCACGTGCCATATGCACAAATTAGAGTGCACAACTTCACGGTAGACACACCCCGGTCGTAGCACCGCAATAATGCCCAATGAGCCGTCAAATCACAACCCCCCCTTTCCACCTTTAGCAGTAAGTTGGACGGACGAAGCGACAATATTTCACTGGGCCTGAATCCCCTTCTCCCTCGTCTTCTTGTTCAGAGAAAAACCCCTCTCGGAGATTGCATAGGGTTTTCTCATGGAGAACCAGGTACGAATTATTCATCCATCCCCGATAAATCCAAGTCCCTTGGTCACAGGTAATGCTAGGATGGAAGCCGCCGCCGTTGATGCATTTTTCTTCCTACTGAATCTAGTGTGTTTCATTTAAAGTGCCCAAAGTGCGAGTACCCTACAGGTTTCTGCGCCCTCGGCGAGACACCACACTTGCTCCTTCTCAACCTAACACAACATTTTGAAACGCGCACAGTATGTTCCTAGAATCCTCTTTTCTATCCAGGAGGGTGGGTTTCTTTTGAATATGTTGTGTTCTCATATTATTTTTCCTACAGTGTATTATTTGCTCTGCTAGAACACATGTACTCAAGATGCTCGGCCTTGCCATAACTGAATACACTAGTTTAATGGTCAAAGTGAAGACAAGCCATGGATATAAGTTCCGAGTTGGGTTCACGAACCAAGAAGATCGCTGCTTTTTTTTATGGCCAAACATGGATAAACTTTCTCAAGTGTTACAGACTGAAATTTGGCGCACGAATGTTGATGGAAATAGCACAACCTGGTCTCATCTTCACTCCGATCTTCCACCCCGACGTCGTTCCAATTGTTCATCCATGTTAGTTTTGTATCTGGTTCTTGCTTGTTGCCTTGATTACTTCTTAATCCACCTATTTTGTCTAACTAATGACAATTTAACTTTAGAAGTAGCAACGAATCTCTCACGAAGATGCTACTTCTAACTAATATTTTCTTATAATTGGTGGCACGTGTAGGTTTTTTCAGAGTTAAGCAGTCTGCTCGTTTGTTAATCTGTAATAACTCGGCTGTTACTAATGGCACTGAAGTTGACTGGATCGACATCCACAAGTTCCTACACTTTATTGATCATCTTGAGGTCCTTGTGGGGTGTTTCAATGGTGGAAGGCCACGTGGGATATGTGTGCCACTGCTGCACTCGTTGAACAGGTCCAACTGTGTCGACAAACTTATGGTACGAGCTATTTTATGTTATATATGTTGTTCATAAACTATTGCTTATACACAGTTTTACAGCTGTGATCTACTTGAAACAGGAACTGCCGAGTTCTATTGTTCCTATACAGATGCCTGACCATGGTCGGGTCAGCCTTGCGCTTGGTCACAACATGATGTTTATGTCGACCTACTCAATTCCCATTGGAGGTGAAAAGATACTTATTCATGGGTGGTCTCAAATAATGAAGGCCCGTCCAGAGAATAGGACAGAAGATTATGTTCATGCTTTTCCATGGCTCTAAAGCGAATATCCTGTTTACTGACCACGTTGCGAGATGAAGCCGCTTTCAGAAGGTTGTGGATGGGTGGGGTGGCGCCTGGGCCTTGTCCTGGGGCTTGGCGGCCTCACCCTTGGTTAACTATACGCAAAGTAGCACTGTTCGAGGCGTGCTTTGTACGATCGAACCTGTATAAGTACTCATACTGCTTTCAGCTTTGGTTGTTAAGTGCCCCTGCTGGTTTTAGTTAAGGTTGTTAAGTACTCCTGCTGCTTTTACGTTATGTCGTGTTTCTTCATTCCTGTCTTCCTCCAGCCGCCAAAACCAAACCAGCGTCGGCGAGGCAGCCAGCTTCCGCCTCCGACGGCTGGCTGTGCCTCAGCGCACGCATCGCCGCCCCACCGTCTCCTAAATCGTTAACGCCGATGTCCTCCACACGCTTTGGTGCGCTCGCCACGGTGGCACCCTCTCGCGTTGTCAACATGGTCAGCAAACAAGAGGAATCGGCAGAAGTACGTGGAGAGGATGACAGTAGGGGCCCACCACGTCAGCGTATGGAAAAATAAAATGCTTCCTGCTAGTGTTTTCCTGACATCTGGGACCCACGACATTGTGAGCGTATATAGTCAATAGACAAGAGAATAACACAAGATTGGCTGACACCTGGGACGTAGCTACTCGAGCAGTATTTTTTTGTTTGGTATTGTTGAGACAGAGCAGGGTTTGAACTGGGCTGTGGCCCGTCTAGCCCAGGCTTATATTTTATGTTCACCATGTGACCAGCCCAGCTATTTTTTCTTTGTGAAAATGAGCCCAGTTTATTTTTTCCGTAGAATACCCAATCCAGGCCTACTTATTTTTCTACGCCCTGATGGGCTGCAACTCTTTCAAGACGCCTACAAATCTTGAAAGTAATATGAAATGGGTTGTAAATATAAAAATAGATGACAAATTGGCAATTACTTTATAATTTCTGAATTTTTTCACATTTTTAGATTCCTATTTCATTGGGAATTAACCTAATTTAAACATATCTTCAAAGTACTTTAAATCTGGCTCGACATTTTGGTATTAAAAATAGTTTGGAACCCACAGAAATATGCAAAATTGGCCCTGGCCAACCAAAAAAATGACTGCAATAAATTTCATAAGAAGTTGCCATGAGCTATATATAAATTATTAAAAAAAAGAGGGAGTGGTCTGACTTGTGGGCCTATTTAGTTGATGCTTATGCAAGATTTTTTTAGTTACTATATACGTCAAGAAACGATTCTAGCAGACATAACCGTTCGATGTCAATCCAACGGCCGTCGTGTTTCTTTAATCTCTGATCTTCTTGCTCCAGCCGCCAAAGCAGCGCCGGCGAGACCGCCTACTCCCGCCTCCCGTAGCCGGCTGTGCTGTCGCGCAGGCCTCAGCGCCCCCTACTACTCCCACCGCTGGCCAGGGCATCCCTCTACTCACCCACACCCCCTGTTATTCTGCGGCAACGACAGCCTCACAACGCAGCCGAACCGGTGAACCCTCGTACTCCTCTCCGCGCAGGCTACCACTGCCGCGTCTTCCCCGGCTCCGCGTCGTACCCTTCCTAGGCCTCGCCGTCGTCCACCGCCGTGGTGCTCTCGGCGCGGCGTGGTCAATGTGGTCAACGACCGACTTCCATCGGAAGAGTACTGTATGTGGAGAGGCTGACAGCTGGGTCCACAGCAGCCGCAAGGAAGTGGCTCCTTATTACGTAGAAAATAATTATTCCTCCACCTGACAGCAAGGACCCACCGGACGGGCCACCAGTATTTCCTGAAAAAAATGTTTCCCCGTGATTGCTAGGACCCATAGGACGGGCCATCATATTTCGCGAAAAAAACGTTCCCCCCGCTGTTAGCTCAGACCCACCAGAAGTGCCTCCTTATTACGCACAAAAAAATGAATACCCCCTGCTAGCTGGGACCCACCTTGGTGGGAGGCTGACTTGTGGGCCTACTAAGTTGACTGGGACGGAGGCCTTTGTCAACTATAGTCAATATATGAACGATTCTAGCTCTAGTGACTGTATGATGTCCATCTAACGGCTGTAGTGCTTCTTCAACCTCTGGTCTTCTTGCTCCAGCCACCCAAAGTTGCGCCGATCATGCCGCCTGCTCCTTCCGCCCGTGGCCGGCTGTGATGCCGTGGAGGCCTCACTGTCCCCTACTAATCCCACCGCTGGCCAGGTCATCCTTCTACGCACCCACACCCCATGTTATTCTGCGGCGACGGCAGCCTCACACCGCAGCCGAACGAGTGAACCCTCATACTCCTCTACGCGTGGGCATCCACTGTCGCGTCTTCCCTGGCTCCACGCCGTCCCCTTCCTAGGCGTCGCCGTCGTCCACCGCCCTGGTGCTCTCGGCATGGCGTGGTCAACGTGGTCAAGGAATGGCTTCCATCAGACGTGGACTGTATGTGGAGATGCTGGCAGTTGGGTCCACGGTCGCAGCAAGGAAGTGCCTCCTTATTACGCGCAAAATAATTATTCCTCCACCTGGCAGCGGGGACCCACTGGACAGGCCACCGTATTTCGCGAAAAAAATGTTTCCCCCTGACTGCTGGGACCCACCAGCTACATCTTTGCACGCAAGGATGTGCGTAAAAAAATGATTCGCCCCCCTGACTGCTGGGACCTAGCAGCTACACCTTCGCATGCAACGAAGTGTGTCTGGGCAAAAAAAAACAAAAACAAAATGATTCGCCCCCTGGCTGCTGGGACCCACCAGCTACATCTTCGTAGGCAAGGAAGTGCCTGACAGTCGGGACCCACCTGGTCGAAGCGTACGTAGCGTTGTCATTCTGGTCGCGAACGTGTACGTACATATATACTGGTCGATGTAGAGGCGCGTACGTGTCTTAGTAGAGGCATGCACGTAGCATGTACACGTACGCACAGCGGCCAGGGTGCAAAAAGAAAATACGGCCACGTATGTACATATGGGCAGGGTCTCGAACGCCTACTCGCGCATACGTACGGCCAGGGCTCGTGTACATGGCTGCGTCGGAACGGAGAAACATCATCGTCGTCGTGTTCATGGGGAGACAACAGAATGCGTGGGGTTCATGGGGAGGCAACGGAATGCGTCGTGTTCATGGGGAGGCAACGGAAAGCGTCGTGTTCATCGGGAGGCAACAGAACGCGTGGGAGCCAACCGGCTGGGTCAGAACGGAATGCGTGGTCGTGTTCATCGGGAGGGCTTGGACGGAATAGGCGATGGAAACGAGGCCTGGCATACCGCAAAATGGAGGAAACGGCCTTGTGTTCGACCGGCCACGTTAGAAACGGGATCCTGTTCATCGAGAGGGGTCTGGCGTACCGCAAAACGGAGGAAACGGACCTCCTACGGTCGAAACGGGGGTCCTGTTGATTGGGATGGGTGTGGCGTACCGCAAAATGGAGGAAACGGACTTGTGTTAGAGCACTACGGTCGAAACGGGGGTCTTGTTGATCGGGAGCGGTGTGGCGTACCGCAAAACGGGACTCCACGGGATACTGTTCATCTCCACCGTCGACCTCCTCCAGCCTCCACGGGCTACTGTCGACCTCCTTCAGCCTCCACGGGCTCCTGTTCATCCAGCCTCCACCGCGCGCTACTCCACCGGCTACTGTTCAACCACCCCTCCACGGGCACCCCTCCGCCGTCTACTGTTCATCCAGCCCTCCACACCACGGGGTCCTGTTCAACCACCCCTCCACGGGCACCACTCCACCGTCTACTGTTCATCCAGCCCTCCACACCACGGGGTCCTGTTCATCCAGAGGCAACGCCACCGCTCACTGTTCATCCAATCGATCGGCTTCAGTTAGCAGCAGTAGCGAAGGAATCGCTCGATTGGGTTCAGTTAACAGCCATCGATCGATCGCTCGGGTTTAGTAACACGTAGCCTACAGTGCAATCGCTCGGGTTTAGTTAGAGCCCAATGCCTCGCTCGGGTTCAGTTAGAGCCAACGCCTCGCACACACGCGCATATGTGTATGAGAGAAACGTGCATCGCTCGTGCCCCGACCTCCCACCGTAACCGGGAACTCCCCTAAATTTTCCTCCCCCTCGCTTCTACCACGGGTTTTTCCGTCATAGACGGCCCAAAGAATGTCATGCAACTACGTCTCCGGCCCGCCCAGGACGAAAAGCCCATTTTCTGTCATTATTTTTTGTCATAGAAGTAGGAGCCCACCACATCTATGATGATACCGGGTTTTGTCACAATTATCGTCATAGAAGTGTCATATGTATGACAAATTTTTTTTCGTTCGGCCCAAAATGTCGCGGATGTGTCCTTTTTTTTGTAGTGTAAGGGCCTGGTTTGGATCCATATGTTTCATGCTATGGTTAGGTTTACCTTAATACTTCTGTTGTAGTTGTGGATGCTTGCAATAGGGGTTAATCATAAGCAGGATGCTTGTCCAAGGAAGGACAGTACCCAAGCACCGGTCCACCCACATATCAAATTATCAAAGTACCGAACGCGAATCATATGAGCGTGATGAAAACTAGCTTGACGATAATTCCCATGTGTCCTTGGGAGCGCTTTCCTTTATATAAGAGTTTGTCCAGGCTTGTCCTTTTCTGCAAAAGGGATTGGGCCATATTGCTTACTTGTTACAAATTACCTTATCACAAAACTATATGTTACCGATAATATCAGTGCTTGCAGAGAATACCTTGCTGAAAACTGCTTATCGAAAAGGCTACGATAGATCCCCCACACTTGTGGGTCATCAATACTCTTTTCTGGCGCTGTTGCCGGGGAGTGAAGCGCCTTTGGTAGGTGGAATTTGGTAAGGAAAAATTTATATAGTGTGCTGAAATTTAATATTACTTGTTACTATGGAACATAATCCTTTGAGGGCCTTGTTCAGGGTATCTTCACCCCGACCAGTAGAGCAAAGAGTTACTCCACAACCTACTGAACCTACTGAAAATGTTTACTTTGAAATTCCTTTGGGTATGATAGAGAAACTGCTAGCTAATCCTTTCATAGGTGATGGAACATTACATCCCGATTTGCACCTAATCTATGTGGATGAAGTTTGTGGATTATTTAAGCTTGCAGGTATGCCCGAGGATGTTATCAAGAAGAAAGTATTTCCTTTATCTTTGAAGGGAGAGGCATTGACATGGTTTAGGCTATGTGATGATATGAGATCATGGAACTACAACCGCTTGAAATTGGAATTTCATCAGAAGTTTTATCCTATGCATCTTGTTCATCGGGTGATCGTAATTATATATATAATTTTTGTCTTCGCGAAGTAGAAAGCATCACTCAAGCTTGGGGGAGGCTTAAGTCAATGTTATATTCATGTCCCAATCATGAGCTCTCAAAGGAAATGATTATTCAAAAAATTTATGCTCGGCTTTCTCTCAGTAATCGCTCCATGCTCGATACTTCTTGTACCGGTTCTTTTATGATGAAGACTATTGAATTCAAATGGGATTTATTTGAAAGAATTAAAAGCAATTCTAAAGATTGGGATCTCGACGAAGGTAAGGAGTCAGGTATAACACCTAAGTTTGATTGTGTTAAATATTTTATGGATACCCATGCTTTCCGTGAATTTAGCACTAAATATGGACTTGACTCTGAGATAGTAGCTTCTTTCTGTGAATCCTTTGCTACTCATGTTGATCTCCCTAAGTAGAAGTGGTTTAAATATATACCTCCTATTGAAGTAAAAGTAGTTGCATCTATTAAAGTTGAAGAAAAGACTATCACTTATAATGATCATGTTGTTCCTACTGCTCATATTGAGAAACCACCTTTCCCTGTTAGAATAAAGGAACATGCTAAAGCTTCAATTGTGGTTCGTAATAGTAATACTAGAACATGTACTCCCTCTGAGCAAATTAAAGTTGAACCTAGTGTTGCTATGGTTAAAGATCTCTTGGCCCATAATATTGATGGGCATGTTATTTATTTTTGTGACGAAGTTGCTAGAATTGCTAGCCCTGATACTAAAAATAAACATAGACCTGTTGTAGGCATGCCTGTTATTTCTGTTAAAATAGGAGATCATTGCTATCATGGCTTATGTGATATGGGTGCTAGTGCAAGTGCAATACCTCATTCCTTATATAAATAAATTATGCATGATACTGCACCTGCTGAGATAGAGGAAATTGATGTTACAATTAAGCTTGCCAATAGAGACACTATTTCACCAGTTGGGATTGTGTAGACGTTGAAGTCTTGTGTGGGAAAGTTAAATATCCTACTGATTTTCTTGTTCTTGGTTCCCCACAAGATAACTTTTGTTCCGTTATATTTGGTAGACCCTTCTTGTATACGGTTAATGCTAAGATAGACTACAATAAGGATATTGTTTCAGTTGGTTTAGGGGATATGTCTCATGAATTTAATTTTGCTAAATTTCGTAGACAACCCCATGATAAAGAATTTCCTAGTAAACATGAAATTATTGGTATTGCTTCTATTGGCGTGCCTCCTAGTGATCCTTTAGAACAATATTTGCTAGACCATGAAAATGATATGTTTATGAATGAAAGAAGGGAAATAGATGAAGTATTCTTTAAACAGGGACTGATTTTGAAACACAACTTTCCTGTTGAAATCCTAGGGGATCCTCCTCCACCCAAGGGTGATCCCATGTTTGAGCTTAAACCTTTACCAGATACTCTTAAATATGCTTATCTTGATGAGAAAGAGATATATCCTGTTTTTATTAGGGCTAACCTTTCATTGCATGAAGAAAAGAGATTATTGAAAACTCTGAAGAAGCACCATACTCCTATTGGATATACTCTTGATGATCTTAATGGCATTAGTCCAACTCTTTGCCAGCACAAAATAAAATTGGAGAAAGATGCGAAACCGGTTGTTGATCACCAACGACGGTTAAATCCTAAGATGAAAGAAGTGGTAAGAAAAGAAACACTAAAGCTTCTGGAGGCGGGTAAAATTTATCATGTTGCTGATAGTCAATGGGTAAGTCATGTCCATTATGTCCCTAAGAAGGGAGGTATTACTGTGATAACCCACGAGTATAGGGGATCGCAACAGTTTTTGAGGGTAGAGTATTCAGCCCAAATTTATTTATTCGACACAAGGGGAGCCAAAGAATATTCTCAAGTATTAGCAGCTGAGTTGTCAATTCAACCACACCTGGAAACTTAATATCTACAGCAAAGTGTTTAGTACCAACGTAATATGATAGTAGTGGTAACGGTAGCAAAAGTAATATTTTTGGGTTTTATAGTGATTGTAACAATAGCAACGGAAAAGTAAATAAGCGAAGAACAATATATGAAAAGCTCGTAGGCATTGGATCGGTGATGGAGAATTATGTCAGATGCGATTGATCATGTAACAGTCATAACATAGGTTGACACAGAACTAGCTCCAGTTCATCAATGTAATGTAGGCATGTATTCCGAATATAGTCATACGTGCTTATGGAAAAGAACTTGCATGACATATTTTCTCCTACCCTCCCATGGCAGCGGGGTCCTATAGGAAACTAAGGGATATTAAGGCCTCCTTTTAATAGAGTACTAGACCAAAGCATTAACACATAGTGAATACATGAACTCCTCAAACTACGGTCATCACCGGGAGTGGTCCCGATTATTGTCACTTCGGGGTTGCCGGATCATAACACATAGTAGGTGACTATAGATTTGCGAGATAGGATCAAGAACTCACATATATTCAAGAAAACATAATAGGTTGAGATCTGAAATCATGGCACTCGGGCCCTAATGACAAGCATTAAGCATAGAAAAGTCATAGCAATATCAATCTCAAAACATAGTGGATAATAGGGATCAAACCCTGACAAAACTAACTCGATTACATGATAAATCTCATCCAACCCTTCACTGTCCAGCAATCCTACGATGGAATTACTCACGCACGGCGGTGAGCATCAGGAAATTGGTGATGGAGGAAGGTTGATGATGATGATGGCGACGGATTCCCCTCTCCGGAGCCCCGAAGGGACTCCAGATCAGCCCTCCCGAGACAGTTTAGGGCTTGTCGGCGGCTTCGTATCGTAAAACGCGATGCATCCTTCTCTCTGATTTTTTTCTCCCCGAAAGTGAATATATGGAGTCAAGGTTGAGGTCAGTGGAGCGTCAGGGGGCCCACGAGTCAGGGGGCATGCCCAGGGGATAGGGCGCTCCCCCACCCTCGTGGACAGGGTGTGGCCCCCCTAACGTGGATCTTTCTTCCAGTATTTTTTATATATTCCAAAATAATTCTCCGTTGATATTCAGGTCATTCCGAGAACTTTTATTTCTGCACAAAAATAACACCATGGCAATTCTGCTGAAAACAGCATCAGTCCGGGTTAGTTCCATTCCAATCATGCAAGTTAGAGTCCAAAACAAGGGCAAAATTGTTTGGAAAAGTAGATACGACGGAGACGTATCAACTCCCCCAAGCTCAAACCTTTACTTGTCCTCAAGCAATTCAGTTGATAAACTGAAAGTGATAAAGGAAAACTTCTACAAACTCTGTTTTCTCTTGTTGTTGTAAATATGTAAAGCCAGCATTCAAGTTTTCAGCAAAGATTATGAACTAACCATATTCACAATAACATTTAGGTCTCATGTTTACTCATATCAATGGCATATTCAGCTAGCGAGCAATAATAACAAATCTCGGATGACAACACTTTCTCAAAACAATCATGATATGATATGATAAGATGGTATCTCGCTAGCCCTTTCTGAGACCACAAAACATAAATGCAGAGCACCTTTAAAGATCAAGGATTGACTAGGCATTGTAATTCATGGTAAAAGAGATCCAGTCACTGTCATACTCAATGTAAACTAACAGTAATGGATGCAAATGACAGAGGTGCTCTCCGACTGGTGCTTTTTAATAAGAGGATGATGACTCAACATAAAAGTAAATGGATAGGACCTTCACAGAGGGAAGCGGGGATTTGTAGAGGTGCCAAAGCTCAGTTTTGAAATAGATATGAATAATATTTTGAGCGGTATACTTTCATTGACAACATAACAACCGAGAGATCTCGATATCTTCCATGCTACACACATTATAGGCGGTTCCCAAAAAGAATGGTAAAGTTTATACTCCCCCTCCACAAAAAAGCATCAATACATGGCTTGCTCGAAACAACGAGTGCCTCCAACTAACAAGAGTCCCGAGAGAGTTTTGTTTGCAGTTATTTTGATTTGATTTGCATAAAGCATGGGACTGGGCATCCCGGTGACCAACCATATTCTCGTGAGTGAGGAGCGGAGTCCTGTCCTCTTGAGAATAACCCGCCTAGCATGGAAGATACAGACAGCCCTAGTTGATACATGAGCTATTTGAGCATACAAAACAGAATGTTTATTTGAAGGTTTAGAGTTTGGCACATAAAAATTTACTTGGAACGACAGGTAGATACCGTATATAGGTAGGTATGGTGGACTCATCACTACAAAAAAAGACACATCCGTGACATTTTGGGCCGAACGATTTTTTTACTTGGAACCCAGGATGGCTGTTAACTGAACCCGATCGAGCGATTCCTTCGCTACTGCTGCTAACTGAAGCCGATCGATTGGATGAACAGTGAGCGGTGGCGTTGCCTCTGGATGAACATGACCCCGTGGTGTGGAGGGCTGGATGAACAGTAGACGGTGGAGGGGTGCCCATGGAGGGGTGGTTGAACAGTAGCCGGTGGAGTAGCGCGCGGTGGAGGCTGGATGAACAGGAGCCCGTGCAGGCTGGAGGAGGTCGACGGTATCCCATGGAGGCTGGAGGAGGTCGACAGTGAAGATGAACAGTATCCCGTGGAGTCCTGTTTTGTGGTACGCCACACCCCTCCCAATGAACAGGACCCCCGTTTCGACCGTAGCGCTCCAATACAAGTCCGTTTCATCTGTTTTGCGGTACGCCACACCCCTCTCGATCAACAGGACCCCCGTTTTGACCGTAGGAGGTCCGTTTCGTCCGTTTTGCGGTACGCCACACCCCTCCCGATCAACAGGACCCCTGTTTCAACCATAGGAGGTCTGTTTCCTCTGTTTTGCGGTACGCCAGACCCCTCCCGATCAACAGGACCCTGTTCTGAACGAAGGAGGTCCATTTCCTCCGTTGTGCGGTACGCCAGGCCTCGTTTCCATCGCCTGTCCCGTCCAAGACATCCCGATGAACACGACCACGCATTCCATTCCGACCCAGCTGGTTGGCTCCCACTCGTTCCGTTGCCTCCCGATGAACACGACACATTCCGTTTCCTCCCCATGAACACGACGACGACGCTGTTTCTCCGTTCTGACCCAGCCATGTACACGAGCCCTGGGCATACGTATGCGCGAGTAGGCGTTCGAGACCCCTCCCGTATGTATACATATGTGGCCGTATTTTCTTTCTTGCACCCTGGCCATTGTACGTATGTGTACATGCTACGTGCGCGCCTCTACTACGACACGTACGCGCCTCTACTATGACACGTGCGCACCTCTACATCCACCAGTATGTATGTACGTACACGTTCGCAACCAGAATGACAACGCTACGTACGCTTCGACCAGGTGGGTCCCGACTGTCAGGCACTTTCTTGCCTGCGAAGATGTAGCTGGTAGGTCCCAGCAGTCAGGGGGGCGAATCGTATTTTCCCCGGACTCACTTCCTTGCGTGCGAAGATGTAGCTGGTGGGTCCCAGCAGTCAGGGGAAAACGTTTTTTTGCAAAATACGGTAACTCGTCCGATGGGTCCCCGCTGTCAGGTGGAGGAATAATTATTTTGCATGTAATAAGGAGGCACTTCCTTGCTGCGGCCGTGGACCCAGCTGACAACCTCTCCACGTATAGTCCACGTCCGATGGAAGCCGTTCTTTGACCATGTCGACCATGCTACGCTGAGAGCACCAGGGAGGTGGATGATGGCGAGGCCTAGGAAGGGGACGACGCGGAGCCGGGGAAGACGCGGCAGTGGATGCCCACGCGTAGAGGAGTACGAGGTGAACTGGTTCGCTGCGGTGTGAGGCTGCCATCACCGCAGAATAACAGGGGGTGTGGGTGAGTAGAGAGATGGCCTGGCCAGCGGTGGGAGTAGTAGGGGGGCGGTGAGGCCTCCGCTGCATCGCAGCCAGCCATGGGAGGCGGGAGCACGAGGCACGACCGATGCTGGTTTGGGCAGCTAGAGCAAGAGGACCAGAGGTTGAAGAAGCACTACGGCCGTTGGTTGGACATCGTACGGTCACTGGAGCTAGAATCGTGCATATTGACTAAGTTGACAAAGCCCTCCGTCCCCGTCAACTTAGTAGGCCCACAAGTCAGCCTGCCACTATACTGGGTCCCAGCTAACAGGGGGAGTATTCATTTTTTTTTGCGTAATAAGGAGGCACTTCCTTGCGTGCGAAGATATAGCTGGTGGGTCCGAGCTGTCAGCGGCGGTAATGTTTTTTCGCGAAATACAGAGGCCCTTTCGGTGGGTCCCTGATGTCAGGTGGAGGAATCATTACTTTGCGCGTAATAAGGAGGCATTTCCTTGCGTGCGGCTGTGGACCCAGTTATTGGCCTCTCCACATATAGTCCACTTCAGATGCATGTCGGTCGTTGACCACGTTGACTAGGCAACACCGAGAGCACCAGGGCGGTGGACGACGGCGAGGTCTAGGAAGGGAACGACACGGAGGCAGGGAAGACTTGACAGTTTTTTCACACACGGAGGGGAGTACGACTGTACGAGGGTTTACTGGTTCGTTTGTCGTCGCCGGAGAATAACAGCAGGTGTGGGTGAGTAGAGGGATGGCTAGGCCAGCGATGGGAGTACGATGGGGCGGTGAGGCCTGCGCGGCAGCACAGCCGGCCGCGGGGAGGAGGGAGCAGGCAGTCCCGCCGGCGCTTGTTTGAGCGGCTAGAGCAGGAAGAGCAGAGATTGAAGAAGCACGACAGCCGTTCGATGGACATCCAACAGTCGCTGCTTGTGCGTCAACCTTTTTTTAGGAAAGCCTCAAATCTGTGGAAAACAGCATACAATCCATCTGCCATTATCTCTAGTAATTTACAGCCCATTTGCTAATTCTTAAGATTTTTTTGGAGCCCATATTCTTTTTGTTAGCATTATAGCCCATATTGTGGCCACGGTTAAAAAATTATACGAAATTTTGCATATTTCGGTGCGGTCCGAACTGTTTTTAATCCCGAAATTTCGACTCACATTCAAACTGATTTTAAAAATAAATGTATATCAATATAAAATCCAACAAATTCTCCATGCATAAAAATTAATGTAATTTAAAATCTCAAAATGAAAAAAAGATATTTGAAACTAATTGCCGGTTTGATGTGTTTTAAAAATGTACATCCATTTCTCATTACTGATAGGCCATTTTCTCGGCCAGCCGAATGAAGCTCTCCTCGTCTTGAAAGATTTGCAGCCCAATAGGCCTGACAAAGCAACTTCCTTGGCAAATCACAAAAAAACTGGGCTGTGGCCATGGACCCAGCTGTCAACCTCTCCACGTGCAGCACTCTTCCGATGGAAGTCAGTCGTTGACCACATTGACCACGCCGCGCCGAGAGCACCAAGGCGGTGGACGACGGCGAGCCGGGGAAGACGCGATAGTGGATGCCCACGCGGAGAGGAGTACGAGGGTTCACTGGTTCAGCTGCGGCGTGAGGCTGCCGTTGCCGCAGAATAACAGGGGGTGTGGGTGAGTAGAGGGATACCCTGGGCCAGCGGTGGGAGTAGTAGGGGGCGGTGAGGCCTCCGCGACATCACAGCCGGCCACGAGAGGCAGGAGCACACGGCACGACCGGCGCTGCTTTGGGCGGCTAGAGCAAGAAGACCAGAGGTTGAAGAAGCACTATGGCCATTGGATGGACATCATACGGTCACTGGAGCTAGAATCGTTCATATTGACTAAGTTGACAAAGCCCTCCGTCCTCGTCAACTTAGTAGGCCCACAAGTCAGCCACCCACTATGGTGGGTCCCAGCTAGCAGGGGGTATTCATTTTTTGGTGCGTAATAAGGAGGCACTGTCGGCCATGGACCTCATGGGTCCCAGCCGTCAGGCTCTCCACGTACAGTCCTCTTCCGATGAATCTCGTATGTTGACCATGCTGCGCCGAGCGCACCAAGGCGGTGGATGACGGCGAGGCCCCAGGCTGGAATGACCCGGAGATGGGGAAGACGCGGCAGTGGAGTCACAGACAGAGAGGAGTGGGAAACTTGACTAGTTCGGGTGCGGGGTGGGCCTACACTCGGCAGAGAATAACAGGAGGTGCAGAGTGGAGGGATGGCCTGGCCGTCAGCGGGGCAGCGTTTCGCAGAGGAGCACAAAACAACGCCGCTGGACGCCAAAGGCTAGAGCAGGCGGTTCCGGCTTCGCTAGGGGAAGAAGACGAGAGATTGAAGAAGAATGCCGGCCGTTGGATGTAAATCCAACGCCTTCTTAGGCTTCGACCTATTGGCCCACATGTCAGCCAGTCCATTTGTTTTTTAGTCCATTTGGTGGGCTGGGTGAAACAATGATGTAGCATCTATGCAGCCCGTTTAAATCCCATTTGCATTTTTCTTGAAATCCACGGACTTGCTGGGCTGGGTGAAAATATCATGTTGGGCTAGACGGAGAAATGTTATAAAAACATAAAGACATGATTGCACGTCAGTAAAATGTTTGCAAGCTTACGTACGCAATCACTAGGAGTTAACTTGCCAAGTTATATATAAACAATTATTATTATTTTGTAAGAACTTTCAACTTATGAAATAAAATATCATTTTAATTTGATGAGTTAATAGTACGTGGGGTATTATTATTTTTTAGGCTAGACCTGGGACAGTTGAGTTGGTTCTAGGAGAAAGTACTGGGAGAAAACTCAGTTTACATCAAAAAAGAAAGTGGGAGAAAATTCAGAGACCTGCTGGGTCCACCTGAGGATGGGAATATGTTGGGAGGAAGAAGATTCAAAGCACGGCAGCCGAGTGAACTAGTTTTTTTACGGACAAGTGAACTAGTTTACATACATAAGCAAATAGCCACTAAAAAGCAATCAGGTTAATGGGTTCTTAAAAGAAATATTTCGGACAAAATAGATAATTACGACACATAGGCTAATGCATGAAACACTCAAATGATAAAGGTGCTTATAAACAGATAAAGTACAACATCTAGACCTTCCTAGCACGCTTGATCATGACGTTGCGGCTGTCCGTGTACTCGTTGGTTACGGGAAGCAGACACGCCCTCATGTCCAAGATATGCCTGTACATGTCGTAGCATGCGTATGCGTCCTTGGCCGTGTAGGTTATGTAGGCTAGATTCAAAGGTACCTCCCACGTGTTCAGGTCGTCTTCTTTCATGTTGGCGTATCAGGGGTCGATGATGGTCTCAGCGAGGTCAACCACAGCGTTCTTCCTTCTCTCCACCGCAGCGAAGGTGCAGTCGACGCTGCCGATGAAACGGGCGAATGCTCCAGAACCTGGTGCATCCATAGGACTGAGGCGAGGTAGAGCTTCACCGAGTCCGTATTGTTGGTGTACACCACATTCAATTTGGTGCAGCCATAGGACTGAACGGCGAACTCAAAGGGGAACTCCTTGCTGAAGTCCATATCTAGCAGGCTCACCCCTCAGATCGCCATTGGAGTCTCTTCGAGTGAACGAGTGTGTAGGCGGCGGCAGCAGTTCGTTTTCAGCTCTTGGGGAACTGGATTCAACAGTAAGCTGAGTGTGTACACGCGACAATAGTTACTACCCCTCCCTCATCCACTGCACGCCCGGCAGAAGATGCACCCTCGGCCACACGTCGGCCACACAGGAGTTAGTGGTCACTTTACTTAAATTTAATTAGCTTTAATAGAAATTTGTACTTAAAACAAGCAATGCATTCGCTCGTTCTATCAGTGCCACAGGATCAACATGACAACAATTAGAATTATTATTCTCAGGACGCACACGATCAGCACATTTGTCGCACTTTCACAAAGATAATACTACCAAGTTGAACTGTTTGTTATGGTTGCTGTCCTCTGCATCATCATGCCGTGTTTCCCAGCTTGCAAGATTCAGAACCAACAAATAAGATCCAAATAATAAGTACAGCAAAGATGCCTACACATCTCATTGATTCCCAGCTTGCAAGATTCAGAACCAACAAATAAGATCCAAATAATAAGTACAACAAAGATGCCTACACATCTCATTGATTCCCAGCTTGCAAGATTCATAGCCAACAAATAAGATTCAAATAATAAGTACAACAAAGATGCCTACACATCTCACTGATTCCCAGCTTGCAAGATTCAGAACCAACCCATTAGAGCCTTTTGATAAAGTGAATATCGGGATTAAATCCATCTTGGCTAGCCATGCCATATAATCGAAGAACTTGGTGAATGCTCTTGACCATCACAACATCTGTAGTTGAGTATTCCTATTTGCACAGCATGTTTGCACAGCACAAACAAGGAGACAGAAGAGCCTGATTTTGCTTTAATAGCGGCCTCCTTGAACTCAACCTCCAGCTCTACTTGGATGAGGTCTCCCTGGAGTTCCATGATTCAATTCATGCGCCTTTTTCTGCAGTTCACTAGAAATGAAGCAAAGATTGCATCATTCAGCTAGCAAGAAGTACTTGCTCTTGTGGGCTGGCAAGTTCTTCTTTAGTAGTTGCACTAAAATTGAGGAACATTAAGGTTGGCTATCCGGCTCATGTAAGGCACAACTATAATTTTATTATCCTTTGGTGCAGTTCCACTAAAATAAAGTGTCATTGTGGTGACAGTCACGGCTCCATCTTGCAAGGGCTAATAAAATGTTGCACGAGATTACAAGCAGAACCTGACGGAGATTTTGGAAACTCCAATCACCATTTTGTGCAGTTCCACCAAAATTGAGATATGTGCCCACGTGACATTTTAGTTGAACTGCACAAGACACTCATTCCAAAAAAAGTGTTTTGTGCGGTTCACCAAAAGGTCACAATAGCAACAAGGTGAAATGTATATCCCTATCTGCACAAAAATATAGAAAGTAAACAGTTGCTGGTCAATAAGAATATACGAAACATATACAAAATGAAAAGAAGCATCTTAATTATGTTCATGGCAATCACGCAAGGACAGTAGAAATTTTAAAACGCCAGCTATGCTTCATGTTACCAGAAGCATTACGATCAGCAATGAGATTCCTCAAGTATGGGATTACTTTAATGGTGGCATTGCTTGTTTACCAGACACAGTAAATCAACAGCAGCTAAAGAGTTGGTTTAAGGGCATGGGACCATGGGGACACCAGGACACTCAGCAGCGTAAAGGAGCAACTTACTTATCATACTGGGGAAAATAGTTGGAGTGCCATTTGTAACACAGTTTAATTGCATCTTATCACTGGAGGCATTAGATTAACAATAACACTGGTTAGACATGTCCCTAAGGTAACAGTGTGATCGCTTCATTTTATATGCGCCCTTACATTAACAACAACAAAAGGTTGGTATAAGGACATGCGACAGTGGACGCACCAGCACAATGTACCTACAAGGAGGCATAAAGTTGTGATGCCGAGTTTGTTCATGCTATGTGAGGGCAAAAAACCTAATCCTGAAGACCTTGTACTATGTGAGGGCAGCAAATCTAATCCTGGAGACCTTTTACTATGTGAGGGCAGCAAATCTAATCATGGAGACCTTTTACTATGTGAGGGCAGCAAATCTAATCCTGGAGACTTGTTACTATGTGAGGGTAGCAAATCTAATCCTGAGACCTTTTACTATGTGAGGGCAGCAAATCTAATCCCGAGACCTTTTACTATGTGAGGAAAACAAAACTAATCCTGGAGACCTTTTACTATGTGATGGCAACAAATCTAATCCTGGACATACTCTGTTGACTTGTCCACCAGCCGTCACTTTCTATCCTTTTTTCAACAAATAATAGATCTGTTCCTTATCCAGTTTGTACCGTGTTTTCCCATTATTTCCCTTTTCAACCAAGAGACCGGTTGGGTATCCGGTCCCTACTACTTTCACCATATTATTTCCTCTTTGAATCAAGTCCTAGATTCATGCTACAACTTTCCCCCCTTTCTTCATTGTTTGAGCAAAGCCCTAGATTCGAATGCATGAAATAGCTTTACCTCTAATAATACTAAATATTTAGGTGGCTTTGGAAGAGATGATGGGAGTAGAAAAAGATGCACATGCAAACACGTGGGGAGCTGGGGTAGTAGATGATACGTCTCCATCGTATCTATAATTTTTGATTGTTCCATGCCAATATTATTCAACTTTCATATACTTTTTGGCAACTTTTTATATTATTTTTGGGAATAACATATTGATCCAGTGCCCGGTGCCAGTTCCTGTCTGTTGCATGTTTTTGGTTTCGTAGAATATCCATATCAAACGGAGTCCAAACGGGATAAAAACGGACACAGCTTATTTTTGGAAAATATGGAAAATTCAGAAGGAAAATCAACGCGAACCAGTGCCCGAGGTGGTCACGAGGCAGGGGGCGCCCCCCCTTAGGGCGCGCCCCCTACCCTCGTGAGCCCACCGTAACTCGGTTGACACTCTTCTTTTGCCGCAAGAAAGCTAATATTCGGAAAAAAAAATCACGGCGAAGGTTTCAGGCCAATCGGAGTTACGGATCTCCATATATATACGAAACGGTGAAATAGAGCGAGAACATAACGCAGAACCAGAGAGAAACAGAGAGATAGATCCAATCTTGGAGGGGCTCTCGCCCCTCCCATGCCATGGAGGCCAAGGACCAGAGGGGAAACCCTTCTCCCATCTAGGGAGGAGGTCAAGGAAGAAGAGGAAGAAGGGGAACCCTCTCCCCCTCTCCTCCGTTGGCGCCGGAACGCCGCCGTGGCCATCATCATCATCACCGCGATCTTCACCAACACCTCCGCCATCTTCACCATCATCTCCATCACCTTCCCCCCTCTATCTACAGCGGTCCACTGTCCCGCAACCCGCTGTACCCTCTACTTGAACATGGTGCTTTATGTTTCATATTATTATCCAATCATGTGTTGCCATCCTATGATGTCTGAGTAGATTTTCGTTGTCCTATCGGTGGTTGATGAATTGCTACGATTGATTTAATTTGCTTGTGGTTATGTTGCTGTCCTTTGGTACCCATCATATAAGCGTGCACGTGGATCACACCATAGGGTTAGTTGTATGTTGATTGGACTATGTATTGGAGGGCAAGAGTGACAGAAGCTTCAACCTAGCATAGAAATTGATGCATACGGGATTGAAGGGGGGCCGATATATCTTAATGCTATGGTTGGGTTTTACCTTAATGAACATTAGTAGTTGCGGATGCTTGCTAATAGTTCCAATCATAAGTGCATAGAGTTCCAAGTAAGGGATGACATGCTAGCAGTGGCTGTCGTGGTTCTAAGTATGACAGTAGTGTAGGGGGGTAAGTATGGAGAGGCAAGATCTTAGCTATGGAGAAGTTGTAAGCACGCAAGGTTTACGAGTTCAGGCCCTTCTCGGAAGAAGTAATAGCCCTACGTCCTAGAGCCCGGAGGCGGTCGACTGGATTATGTGAGTATGAATTACAGAGGTGCGAACCCTTGTCTCGGAGGAGGAGGCGGCTTATATAGAGTGTGCCAGGACCCCAGCCAGCCCACGTTACAAAGGGTTTAATGTACATTAAGGCACGGCGTTACTGGTAACACTAGCAATAAAGTGCTATGATGACCATAAAAGCTACTCAATGACCGACCGTTAGCGTGCGGAGTGACTTTAGGTCTCCTGGCCGTCGAGTGGTTGGATCTTGGTCGAGTGATTGCTTCTTGGTCGAGTGTCTTCAAGTCTGTCGAGTGGAACACCTCCAAGTCGATTGAAAGGTGATTTCTTCTAGAGAGGTCCTTGGGTAGGGCAGTTAGGACAGGTCCATGACCCTACCCTAGGTACATAGCTTCATCATTAGCCCCCAAATGGATCGAGGTTTGAGTGGGGAAGGAGTTGAGAACTTCTCCGACTCGTTTTTCATGCCGTGAGCATATCTTGTTTCGGATCAACGGACCTGAGTGATGACAGCAACTTCCTTTTCAGTCGCCTTGATCCATTCTTAATTCTTTGTCGAGTGAGTTTCTTTACTTGTAAGGCTCCGAGTGACGGTGCGGAGGAGATCTTTGGTCTGACAAGTTGTTTGCTGCCCGCATATTTCGTGGGATCCGAATTTTGGGAAGTGCGCGGGACGGGGGAGGCTGCAGTAATCGGATGGGATAGAGCGGAGCTGCCTCGATCCCCGCGCCGCCTTTTTCGCCATGTATCGCGCGCGCGATCGTTATGGGATTTGATAGAGCCACCTGGGCCTACCCGTCAGCCACTCGGAAGCGGCCTCATATAAGGCATTGGACCGGAGTCTCCCGAACAGTGCATTCCCATTTCCTCTTCTCCTCTTCACACCCCTCCGCTGCGCTCGCTCTCGCCCCAGCATCACCGCTCCGTACGCGTCTCGCCGGCGACAATGAGGAAGGAGAAGATGGTGGCTCTGGAGCGGGCAAAGAAGGCGATGGTGAAGTCGAAGGGGAAGGCAACCAGCCGGGGCAGATCTTCCTCGCGGACCGGCCTGCCGAAGGGCTGGATCCAGGGCGACTGGATCCACTCGAGGATCACCCAAGACGACCTCGACGACCTGGCCGAAGGGGGGCTGATCCCCTATGATTCCGCGCGGCTTCTCGGGAAGGAATCTGAGCAGCAACCTCGGGAGGGTGAGCGTATTCTTCTTTCCACCCACGTCGACCGTGGATTTTCCTTGCCTCCTCACCCTTTCTTTCGAGGGTTTCTGAACTTTTTTGGGGCACAACTCCACCATTTTACCCCCAACTCAATCGTTTATCTCGCCGCTTTCATTTCTTTGTGTGAGAATTTCCTGGGTTGCCGGACTCACTGGGGTCTTTTCGAGTATATTTTCACTTGTCGCTCCCAGACAGTGAAAAAGGCTAATCCGAGTGACGAGAGGACCCAAGTGATCCAGATGTGTGGGGGTCTTGGCATCTAGACGAGAGGGAAAAGCTCCTTTCCGGCCATGATTCTTCCGGACTCAGTTCGCGGATGGCAGTCGACCTGGTTTTACTGTAAAGACCAGTCGACGCCAGGGCAATCGACTAGCCTCCCTCCCTTTACCATGGACCGAGTGGAGAAACCCTCCCCTTTGAAGGTGCTCCCGGAGGAGAAGGCGCACGTGAAGGTGTTGGTCAATCGAGTGGTCCAGCTTATTTGTGACGGGATCACTGGTATGGATCTCTTGGAGGTCTTCCTTCAGCGGCGCATCCAGCCTCTTCAAGCTCGAGACCATCCGATGTGGATGTATTCGGGTCTTGAAGACTCCACTCGGATCCACCCGAAGGAGGTGGACGACGACACACTGGAGTAGTGGCTGTCGGGCATTACCGAGAACAAGGACAATCCCAGGGGAGCCAAGAGAGTTCCCCCATTCGACCAGTCTCATGCACCAGAGCAGGTCTGATTCTGAGTTTTTGCTTGTAATCTGAATTCACTCATGCATCTGCCTCTATTGCGTCGACTGACTTTGTTCTCCTTGCTTTCTTTCAGGCCATTATTGAAATGTATTCAATGCCCAACGGGGAGCAAGAGCAAGCACTAGAAGGCGAGGTGAGTGGCGGCGACAGTGGCGAGTGGACTTCCGATGGTGAAGGGGATGGAGGAAGCGACGACTCAAGTGATGGAGAAGAAGTCGAGTCGCCCCCTCGCAGGGAGAGGCGATCCAAGCTCGACCAAGAACGGCCGAGTGCTCGCGACAAGGCAACTACTCAGGCTGGTCAGTCTTCGAAGCGTCCTCGGATCTCTTCACCAACCCCGACTGAGAAGGCGCCAAAGCACCCCAAAATTGCAGAGCCGAGGACTCGGAAGGCGTTGCCGAAGATCAAGATTGATATCCCCGTCGCCTCCGCGTGTGTGTCTCTCTTTGTATTCACTCGACGCTCCATGCTGTTTGTTTTTCTTGTTTTAACTGGACGAACTTTGGAATTGTCAGCGCTGCCACTTCCGGGACCTCAGCTTACAGGGATGATGATGAGGTGATGGAGGATGCGGTCACTTCTAATCCGGGTATGATTTCTGCCATACTATCTTTATTCGGTCGATTCAACTGCAATGTGCATCATTGGGTGACGTGATTTTGGCAATTGAACTTTGCACAGCTCCCAGCATTATTGACCTCCCTGATGATGATGAAGAGCCCGAGAGGCCTTTGACGAGGAAGAATAGGCGAGCTCCTGTAAGTGAGGCGCTACAGTTGACACCGAGGGCGGAACCAGTCGTTCAGGACACCGGCGACGTCAATCGGGGTTCTGTTACCTTCGCCGAGCCACTGTCAAGTGCCTTGCCTTCTTCGTCGACTGCTCGGGCCCCTGTCGACCCGCCTTCAGTTTTTGCGACGAGGTGAATGCTTCTAGGGAAGCCATACGCCAGGCGGGCATTATGATGGAGAAGATGAAGACGGTGCGGGACGCCAGCCAAGCCGCCTATGATGCCAGCTCGACTCTCCAGAGCAACATTCAGGTTAGTTGGTCGCCACTTGTTCTGTTAGGATATGCTATCTGAAGACTCTTTCCGAAAATCTTTTCATCTGTACACCCACTAGGTGTGTCGATTGAATTTTTTGGACTAGTGGGGGCACGCTGAGTGCACCCACTGGGTGTAGTCCCCGAGACTACGGTGGACTGCTGGCAGTCGACAGTAGTCTTTGTATTTTGTCGAATGTATAAATAGTTTGTCTCTTCCACTCGGTCTGGTTGAGTGGGATCAGAACCGGTGGGGGCACACAAAGTGCACCCACTGTGTGTAGTCCCCGAGACTACGGTAGACTGCTGGTAGTCGACTGTAGTCTGAGTTCTACTTTCTCTTTTTTGCCCTTTTTTGGACTCGACTTCGGCGGGCCGGTCGAGTGGGATCAGAACCGGTGGGGGCACGCAAAGTGCACCCACTGGGTGTAGTCCCCGAGACTATGGTGGACTGCGGGCAGTCGACCGCAGTCTAAGTATTTATTTCCTTTGTTGTTTTTCGCTGTAAAATAACTTCTCCCCTTTGATTTCAGAAATCTTGTGATCTTGGAGCTCGCATTGCTGACTTGGAGAAGCAGCAGATTCAACTGAACCTTGACTTGGAGCTTGCCAGGACAGAGCTGCAAAAGGTCAGAGACGGCGCCGCTGGTAAGACGAGTTTGTCGACTGGTCAGTTTTAGGCTGGAGTACCCTTCTGCTATTTCTGAATCAATCATCATTTCTTTGCAGAAAAACTGAGAGAAGCTCTGGTGAAGAAGGATGAGGATTTGGCTGCTGCTCGTAAGGAGGCTGACGACAGGACCGCTCTGGCCGAACAGAAGCTGGCTTCGGTCAGCCAGTTGGAAGAAGAGAATACCAGGCTGAAGACCGCTCTGAATGACTCCAACAAGGAGTGCTCGCGCTGGAAAAAGGCGAATCTCGTCCAGGGTGAGAAAATGGAAAGCATTGCTCGCAGGAGGGATGATCTGGAGAGCTATCTGAGAAGTCTTGCCAAGAAGTTGTTTGTCAAGCTCAAAGGTGCACATTCTGTTCCGACCGATATTTTTTTGTGTCGACTCAGTGTACGAAAATTGACTTTTCCTTGGATCATGAATGAAGAGTTTTGCCAGAACTTTGAAGAGGAGACTGGGCGGATCGAACCAGGTTTGTATCCAATCAACTCTCCCGTGAAAGATGAAACTGCCATGAATCTGCTCCGTCTGGAATCTCGCATCGACAGTGCCGTGGACTACTTGGCTCGACTGAAGGTCGCCATGTCACGGATTGACCCGGCACTTTGGCCAGAGGCCACACTCCAAAATGATCTTGTGTCTCTGATGACTTGGCTTAATAGAATCCCTGACCGAGTGCTGGAGTGGAAGAAGTCTTCTGCTCGGTGTGGCGCTGATGTGGCTCTGTCTTTGGTTCGTGTCCACTGCAAGGAGGTGCGACAAGATAAGCTGGCTGCAATCAAGGTCGGCAACACACAGAAGCACGATTTCCGAACTTTTATGGAGACTTTCATTGCTACCGCCACTCGGATTGCCGATGGCGTCGACCTAGACTAGTTTGTCAAGCCTGCCAGCCCTCCTCCCGCGGAGTGAACAAACTCTTATGTCCCACCTTAAATTTGCCTCGGAATGCCAATTGGTTTTTGTAACCGTTAAACTTTTTCGGGCTGCATGCCTGAGTACTTCTATCTGTGATCCGAAACCTTTAGAATTTATCTAAACTTGGTTTACCGTTGAATATCTTTATGAATCTCCTGCTGAGTGAACCCATTCTTCATCCGAGACAACTTTTGTATTCGCAGCGCAGCTCCAAAGGAGAGGGAAGCAGTCGACCCATGTCTTGTCGCTCTTGCGGGTCGGCGACAGAGTGCACATCGTATTTGTGGCGGAGCTCTCCAGGGGAAGGCGGCGGTCGACCCACACCTTGTTACTGCAGACCGGGACGGAGCGCACATTGTATTTGTGGTGAAGCTCTCCAGGAGAAGGTGGCAGTCGACCCGCACTTCGCTACTGTAGAGCGGGATGAATCGCGCATTGTATTTGTGGCGAAGCTCCCTAGGAGAAGGTGGTAGTCGACTTGCCCCTCGTCCTTGAGGATTAAGATGTGTTTCTTACTTAGGCGAGTTCTGGACTGCAGCTAAGCCCCCGAGTGGGAGGATTGTTCTCCACTCGGTAGGATTTTTTCAAACTTAGGCGAGTGCCGGACTGCAGCTAAGTCTCCAAGTGAGAGAACTTAGGCGAGTACTGGACTGCAGCTAAGCCCCCGAGTGGGAGGATTGCTCTCCACTCGGTAGGATTTTTTCAAACTTAGGCGAGTGTCGGACTGCAGCTAAGTCTCCAAGTGAGAGAACTTAGGCGAGTACTGGACTACAGCTAAGCCCCCGAGTTAGAGGATTGCTCTCCACTCGGTAGGATTTTTTCAAACTTAGGCGAGTGCCGGACTGCAGCTAAGTCTCCAAGTGAGAGAACTTAGGCGAGTACTGGACTGCAGCTAAGACCTCGAGTGGGAGGATTGCTCTCCACTCTGTAGGATTTTTAAATACTTAGGCGAAATGGATTCACAGCTAAGCCCCCGAGTGGGAGGCTGGCTCGCCACTCGGTAGGATTTTTTCAAACTTAGGCGAGTGCCGGACTGCAGCTAAGTCTCCAAGTGAGAGAACTTAGGGGAGTACTGGACTGCAGCGAAGCCCCCGAGTGGGAGGATTGCTCTCCACTCGGTAGGATTTTTTCAAACTTAGGCGAGTGCCGGGCTGCAACTAAGTCTCCAAGTGAGAGAACTTAGGTGAGTACTGGACTGCATCTAAGCCCCCAGTGGGAGGATTGCTCTCCACTCGGTAGGATTTTTTCAAACTTAGGCGAGTCCCGGACTGCAGCTAAGTCTCCAAGTGAGAGAACTTAGGCGGGTACTGGACAGCGGCTAAGCCCCCGAGTGGGAGGATTGCTCTCCACTCAGTAGGATTTTTTCAAACATAGGCGAGTGCCGGACCGCAGCTAAGTCTCCAAGTGAGAGAACTTAGGCGAGTACTGGACTGCAGCTAAGCCCCCGAGTGGGAGGATTGCTCTCCACTCGGTAGGATTTTTAAAATACTTAGGCGAAATGGATTCGCAGCTAAGCCCCCGAGTGGGAGGCTGGCTCGCCACTCGGTAGGATGTTTTCAAACTTAGGCGAGTGCCGGACTGCAGCTAAGTCTCCAAGTGAGAGACCTTAGGCGAGTACTGGACTACAACTAAGCCCCCGAGTGGGAGGATTGCTCTCCACTCGGTAGGATTTTTTCAAACTTAGGCGAGTGTCGGACTGCAGCTAAGTCTCCAAGTGAGAGAACTTAGGCGAGTACTGGACTGCAGCTAAGCCCCCGAGTGGGAGGATTGCTCTCCACTCGGTAGGATTTTTTCAAACTTAGGCGAGTGCAGGACTGCAGCTAAGTCTCCAAGTGAGAGAACTTAGGCGAGTACTGGACTGCAGCTAAGCCCCCGAGTGGGAGGATTGCTCTCCACTCGGTAGGATTTTTTCAAACTTAGGCGAGTGCCGGAGTGCAGCTAAGTCTCCAAGTGAGAGAACTTAGGCGAGTACTGGACTGCAGCTAAGCCCCCGAGTGGGAGGATTGCTCTCCACTCGGTAGGATTTTTAAATACTTAGGCGAGTGCCGGACCGCAGCTATGTCTCCAAGAGAGAGAACTTAGGCGAGTACTAGACTGCAGCTAAGCCCCCGAGTGGGAGGATTGCTCTCCGCTCGGTAGGATTTTTTCAAACTTAGGCAAGTGCCGAACTTCAGCTAAGTCTCCAAGTGAGAGAACATAGGCTAGTACTGGACTGCAGCTAAGCCCCTGAGTGGGAGGATTGCTCTCCACTCGGTAGGATTTTTTAAATACTTAGGCAAAACGGATTCGCAGCTAAGCCCCGAGTGGGAGGCTGGCTCGCCACTCGGTAGGAAACTGTTTTACAAACTTAGGCGAAGCGGAGCCGCAGCTAAGCCACCCTTTGGGGGATTTCTTACGCAAACAAAAACAATAATAATCACTGGGAAAATTATAACGTCTTGCCTTTGATGAATAAACTACAGGAGTTTTTCTTATTACATCTCATCCGAGTGAGAATTCAAGTATAAAAGGGGCGGAGTAGCTCCGCATTCCAGGCTCGTGGCTCATCAATCTGGCGATCGACATTGTAGAGGTCGTATGCTCCATTGTGGAGGACTCTGGTGACTATGAAGGGGTCTTCCCAAGTAGGAGCGAGCTTGTGTGGTTTCTGCTGATCCACTCGGAGGACTAAGTCTCCTTCTTGGAAGGCTCGGCTCTTCACATTTCTGGCATGGAATCGACGCAAGTCTTGCTGATAGATGGTCGATCGAATCAAGACCATTTCTCTTTCTTCTTCTAGGAGGTCGACTGCGTCCTGCCGGGCTTGTTCTACTTCATCTTCAGAGTAGAGCTCGACTCGGGGAGCGTTGTGAAGCGGGTCACTCGGTAAGACTGCCTCGGCTCCGTAGACTAGAAAGAATGGGGTTCTTCCGGTCGATCGATTCAGGGTTGTCCTCAATCCCCAAAGGACTGATGGAAGCTCGTCGACCCATGCACCTATTGCATGCTTGAGATCGGGCATCAATCGAGGTTTCAGTCCTTTGAGAATTAGGCCGTTTGCCCTTTCTGCTTGCCCATTCGACTGGGGGTGAGCGACGGAAGCATAGTCGGCCCAAGTGCCCTGACAGGCGCAAAAGGCCCTGAATTTGTCGGAATCGAAGTTTGACCCATTGTCCGTGATGATGTTGTGCCGAACTCCATATCTGAATATCAACTCTCTGATGAAACTGATAGCGGTGCAAGCATCGAGATTCTTGATAGGCTTGGCTTCAATCCATTTGGTGAACTTGTCGACTGCTACTAGCACATGAGTGAAGCCGCTCCTGCCTGTGCTCAGTGGTCCAACCATGTCTAGCCCCCAAACAGCGAAGGGCCAGATGAGTGGAATGGTTTTCAGGGCTGATGCGGGCTTGTCTGGCATATTGGAGTAATACTGACATCCTTCACATTTCTCGACTATCTCTTTTTCCATCTCATTGGCTCTTGGCCAGTAGAACCCCGCTCGGTATGCTTTAGCCACAATGGTCCGAGAGGACGCATGATGACCACAGGTCCCCGAGTGGATATCGTTAAGGATCATCTGTCCTTCTTCTAGTGTAATACACTTCTGGCCGACCCCAGTCGCACTTTCTCTATATAACTGTCCCTTTATGACTGTAAAGGCCTTGGATCGACGGACGATCTGTCGAGCCTCTTCTTCGTCTTCTGGGAGTTCTTTCCTGAGGATGTACGCGATGTACGGTTCTATCCAGACGGGAGTGATAACCAAGACTTCCATCATCAGGTCGACCACAGCTGGAACTTCAACTTCAGTCGGATCCGTGGTGCTTTTTGGCTGCGGGGCCTCTTCACTGAAGGGATCCTCCTGGACTGATGGTGTGTGGATGTGTTCCAAAAACACATTGCTGGGAATGGCTTCTCTTTTGGAACCTATTTTTGCCAGATCATCAGCTGCTTGATTTTTCAGTCGGGGTATGTGATGAAGCTCTAACCCCTCGAATTTCTTCTCCAGCTTTCTCACTGCATTGCAATAACCAGTCATGGCTGGACTTCTGACGTCCCATTCCTTCATCACTTGATTAACCACCAAATCTGAGTCGCCATAGACCATGAGGCGACGGACGCCGAGTGAAATGGCCATGCCCAACCCATATAAAAGTGCTTTGTATTCTGCCTCGTTGTTAGAGGAATCAAAGTGGATTTGAAGAACATATCTGAGTTTATCTCCTCTGGGGGAGACAAACACTACTCCGGCATCGGAACCATTTAGCATCTTGGAACCGTCGAAGAACATGGTCCAATGCTCCGAGTGAACCTGAGTCGGCAGTTGCTGTTCAATCCACTTGGCGACGAAATCCGCGATTGCCTGGGACTTGATAGCTTTCTTTGCCTCAAACTTGATATCTAGAGGAAGGAGTTTAATCGCCCATTTTGCCACTCGACCAGTTGCGTCCCTGTTATGCAAGATCTCTGACAACAGAGCGTCGCTGACGACTGTAATGGAATGATCAGAGAAGTAGTGGGCAACTTTCTTTGTGGTCATATAAATCCCATATACGAGCTTCTGATAATGAGGATATCTTTGCTTCGATGGGGTCAAGACTTCAGAAATATAATACACTGGGCACTGAACTTTGAAGGTTTTCCCTTCTTCTTCCCGCTCGACCGTAAGTACCATACTGACAACTTGTCCTGTGGCTGTAATGTAAAGCAGCAAAGGCTCCTTGCTGATTGGGGTAGCAAGCACCGGCTGGATGGAGAGCAGAGCTTTGAGCTCTGCGAACGCTGCGTCAGCTTCAGGAGTCCACTCGAACTTGTCAGACTTCTTCATCAATCGGTAAAGAGGCAATGCCTTTTCACCGAGACAAGATATGAATCGAATTAGGGTGGCCAAGCAACCAGTAAGCTTCTGAACATCGTGCACTCGCACAGGACTTTTCATTCGGAGTATAGTACCGACTTTTTCTGGATTGGCGTCGATTCCCCGTTCGGAAACGAGAAAACCGAGTAACTTTCCGCCAGGAACCCCGAATGTGCATTTTGATGGATTAAGCTTGATATCAAACCTTCTGAGGTTGGCAAAGGTTTCAGCAAGGTCAGTCAGCAGGTCGGAACCCTTCCATGACTTGACCACAATATCATCCCTGTACGCCTCCACATTCTGACTGATTTGGGTGAGCAAACACTTCTGAATCATCCTCATGAGTGTGGCTCCGGCATTCTTGAGGCTGAATGGCATGGTAACATAATAGAAGCACCCGAATGGAGTGATGAAAGCTGTTTTGATCTCGCCAGGCCCATACAAACGGATCTGATGGTACCCGGAATAGGCGTGTAAAAAAGACAGTCGCTCACATCCCGCAGTCGAGTCGACTATCTGGTCGATGCGGGGAGAGGAAAATGATCTTTCGGGTAGGCCCGATTGATATGTTTAAAGTCAATGCACATGTGAAGTGACTTGTCCTTCTTGGGGACCATGACAACATTGGCGAGCCACTCGGAGTGGTAGATTTCTCGGATGAATTCCTCCGCTAAGAGCCGAGCTACCTCTTCGCCAATTGCCTTTCTATTCTGGACGGCGGACCATCTGAGATGTTCCTTGACATGTTTTACTTTTGAGTCGACTCTTAGGCGGTGCTCAGCTAGCACCCTGGGAACACCCGACATGTCAGAGGGCTTCCATGTGAAAATGTCCCAGTTCTCACGGAGGAACTGGATGAGCGCTTCTTCCTATTTGGAGTCGAGTGTTGTCGAGATATGAGTTGGAGTAGCGCTGGGGTCGGTCGGGTGGATGTGAGTTGTCTTCGTATCGCCAGTCGACTGAAAAGCTGACTCTTTAGCGGGCTTCTTGGCTCGCAACAAATCACTCGGGTCTGCAGTCTTCTGGTATTCCTGCAACTCCACCACTGCCATCTGAGCATCGGTGATCTTCGAACCTTTCTGAAAACATTCTTCCGCTTTCTTCTGATTGCTCGTAATAGTGGTCACACCTTTGGGGCCAGGCATCTTCAATTTAGATACACATAACACGGTCGGGCCATGAAGCGTGCATAAGCCGGCCTGCCCAAAATAGCGTGGTAGGCACTCTGGAAGTCTACAACTTCAAATGTCAACTTCTCTTTGTGGTAATTCTTGGAATCACCGAAAACCACATCAAGAGCAATCTGGCTAAGTGATTCAGCCTTCTTCCCAGGAATGACCCCATGGAAACTCATGTTGCTGGCACTGAGTCTGGACATCGGAATGCCCATCCCTTTCAACGTCTCAGCATACAATATGTTCAAACCACTGCCACCATCCATCAGGACTTTGGTCAGTCGAGTGCCTTCAACAACTGGGTCGACCACCAAAGCTTGCCTCCCAGGGGTGGCGATGTGCGTTGGGTGGTCAGACTGGTCAAATGTTATGGCAGTCTGAGACAATTTTAGGTAACTAGGTGTCACCGGAGCGACCATATTCACCTCTCGGTTAATAATTTCAGTCGACTTTTGTTTTCAACATCGGCAAAAATCATCAGCGTGGAATTGACCTGAGGGTATCCGTCATCACTGTCTTCTTTGTCCTCGACCTTGTTCGACTCCTTTTCCTTACCTTTGGGTTGCTTGCCCTGGAACTGCTGGATCAAGAGTCGACACTGTCGAGTGGTATGTTTCGGGTAAATGAAAGTACCCTCTTCATCTTTCTTTGTGTGGACGAGACATGGTAAGTCCAACACATCATTTCCGTCCTGGTCTTTAACCTTTTTGGGGTTCCAAGGTCCTTTAGGTTTCCCTTTAAACTTTCCTTGGGTTAAAGCCAAGGCTTCTCCGGGAGCCGCTGGCTCGACTTTCCGCTTCTGTTTCCAATTGGAATTTCCTCCGGTTTCTTGGGCGACTGACTTGAGCTTGCCACTCCTGAGTCGATCCTCATCTTCACCATTAGCATACTTGGTGGCAATCTCCATCATCGATTCAGGACATATCTCCGGTTCGACCGAATTTCAAATTCAGTTCTCTGTACTTGACGCCTTCCTTGAAGGCACAAACTGCTTGGTGGTCAGGCACATTCTCCACCGAGTGATGTAACGTGATCCACCTCTAGATGTAATCCCTCAAAGTTTCATTCGGCTTCTGCACGCAAGACCGCAGTTCCGTCAGCCCTGCCGGTCGCTTGCATGTGCCTTCAAATGTGGTGACGAACACTCGGGAGAGATCTTCCCAAGTGTAAATGCTGCTAGGTGCTAACTAGTTCAGCCATGCTCTGGCTGAGCCCTCCAACATGAGAGGCAGGTGCTTCATGGCCACTTCATCATTGCCGCCGCCAATCTGGACGGCCACTCGATAGTCCTCAAGCCAAGTATCGGGCTTGGACTCACCAGTGAACTTACTGACTCTAGTCGCCAACCTGAAGTTGGGAGGAATCACAGCGGCCCTGATGACTCTATTAAAGCACTCTGGCCCTGAAACATGTACTCTACTGCTGGTAGGTGCATCTCTGTCATGACCTTCTCGGTGAGCCCTGTTCCTGTCGACCAAACCTTGGACGAGAATGGATCTCCCGTCAAAGCCTGGCCCTCTGGGGTCGACTGGAATCCTTCGCCCACCACTATGAGGGCGCCTGTCATCCTGCTGGCGAGGCACATACGACCCTCTCCTCGGGGAAGGCATGGGCACTCGACGTCGACCGTCACGATCGACTCAGTGATCATACTGCTCATGGTTCCCATACTAGTCACGCCGGTCTCCACGTCCCTCACGCCTCGGGGGCGATCTCGGGTTGTGAGCCGACTGGACTGTGTTCGCGGCAACGGATCTGCTGTGAATCCTGTTCCGCAACTGAGAAACAGCGGAATTCTGATCTCCTGCTGCCCGGAGTAATGCTTTGATCTGCAGCAAGCCTCTGCCAGCCTCCGACTGGGAAGGATGAATCGACTCCGCTATACGGGCCGCAGCTGCTAAATTCTGAATCAGAGTTTGATATACCTGCGGGGGCGGGAAGAGATGACGTCGACTGGATTCGGGAACCCGTTGTCGCGCACGCTCGTCAAGTGCTCGCTGAAGATTCTCCAGTCGAGTGTGCTTGGCCAAGTTTACCATGCGTGTGTCCTCCAAGGCGCGAGCCTCGGGGGTTTCTCCAACGATAGGAGTGTGCAGTGCATCCACGTTCCGGCGGCGAAGTTCTTCTCTCTACAGCAACGTGAGAGGCTCGGGAAGATACTCCTCATGGAGACGCGACGGGTCGCCTCCACCCGCGCCTCCGTCGGTGCGGGGAAAACCGGGAGGACTGGGCGGTCCATCGACCATCAGAACCTCCGCCGCCAGATCGCTGCTGTCGCACTCGGATGCGGTCTCTGCGGAGCCAGTCGACAGGTCGAACAGGTCGTAGAGGGATTCGTCGGGCTCGATTGTCGTGACTTGAGGGGTGGCCGACTGACGTGCCACTGCGTGTCTCACCCACCGCTGAAGTCTCGACTGACCGGAGCGCTTGCGCCGGCGGGAAACAGGGAGGGAGGACAACACAGGAGTCGACCGGTAGGGGGTTGACAGTTGCCGCAGGAGAACGCCGCGGACGCACGCGCTAAAGTGCGTTTCCCCACGAACAGGGAGTGCGTCCACATCGAGCGGAGCCCCCTGGAGCCAAGCAGAGTCGTCGACGATGAACGTGAGCGCGCCAAGACGGATCTCGCGGCCCTCCACTGAAACTCCGCCAAAAACCATGATGATTTGGGTCGGGAAAGGTCGCAACTCCTCCAACAAACGCTAAAACACCTGCCCCATGGTGGGCGCCAACTGTCGTGGTTCTAAGTCTGACAGTAGTGTAGGGGGGTAAGTATGGAGAGGCAAGATCTTAGCTACGGAGAAGTTGTAAGCACGCAAGGTTTACGAGTTCAGGCCCTTCTTGGAGGAAGTAATAGCCCTACGTCTCAGAGCCCGGAGGCGGTCGACTGGATTATGTGAGCATGAATTACAGAGGTGCAAACCCTTGTCTTGGAGGAAGGGGGTGGCTTATATAGAGTGCGCCAGGACCCCGGCCAGCCCACCTTACAAAGGGTTCAATGTACATTAAGGCAGGGCGTTACTGGTAACGCTAACAATAAAGTGCTATGATGACCATAAAAGCTACTTAATGACCGACCGTTAGCGTGCGGAGTGACTTTAGGTCTCTTGGCCGTCGTGTGGTTGGATCTTGGTCGAGTGATTGCTTCTTGGTCGAGTGTCTTCGAGTCTGTCGAGTGGAACACCTCCAAGTTGATTGAAAGGTGATTTCTTCTAGAGATGTCCTTGGGTAGGGAAGTTAGGACATGTCCATGACCCTACCCTAGGTACATAGCTTCATCAGTGGCCTCCCCCACATAATACTTGCTATTGGTCTAATAAAGTAGTCAATTGCTTAAGGGCCAATTTCGCAACTCCTACCACCACTTTTCCACACTCGCTATATTTACTTTATTGTTTCTTTATCTAAACAGCCCCTACTTTTTATTTACATACTCTTTATTATCTTGCAAACCTATCCAACAACACCTACAAAGTACTTCTAGTTTCATACTTGTTCTAGGTAAAGCGAACGTCAAGCGTGCGCAGAGTTGTATCGGTGGTCGATAGAACTTTAGGGAATATTTGTTCTACCTTTAGCTCCTCGTTGGGTTCGACACTCTTACTTATCGAAAACTGTTGCGATCCCCTATACTTGTGGGTTATCAGGACCCTTTTCTGGCGCCGTTGCCGGGGAGCAATAGCGTGGGGTGAATATTCTCGTGTGTGCTTGTTTGCTTTATCACTAAGTAATTTTTATTTGTTGTTCTTAGTTGTTCTTTATCTTTAGTTATGGATATGGAACACGAAATACCAAAAACATTAGGTGTACTTTCTGCTCATGGAGATGGGGAACCTCCTAAAACCCTCGATGCTGGTTATGTGAAAGATATTATGTACTACTTTAATAATCCTGAGAAAACCCCATTCAATTATGTTATGGGAGTAATGTTGGATCAACGTGAATACTTTAGGGATTATCGCTTGACACAAAAAGGGAAACTATTATGGGATCAAATTTATATATTGAAGTGGTATGCTAGACAACTATGGTCGGAATATGATTATACTTGTTGCTCTAGGATGAATTCTCCACACCTCCCCTTTTCATGCAAATTTAATGATAATGAAACCTTGGCTTCTTATGCTAGAGGTATATATGATTACTATGATGTGGAACAAATAGAAGAATTTGTTGCTTTTATGGGTGCTTATGAAATTGAATCTATGTTTAAAGAGTTTGATGATATTGATGATGCTTGTTATAGATCTGAAAATTTAGCTATCCTCAAATATTGCTATGAGAATTATGAATACAATTATGAAATTAATGCACTTATTAAGAAAGTCTCCGCTGTCCAAGAAGAGACTAATATTTTGCAGGAATCTATGGAAGAAGAAGTTGATGTCACTGTGAGCCCATTGGATGAAAAGATGAGGAGGAGAGTGAAGAACAAATGGAGGAAGAGCGGATTGATCACCCATGCCCACCTTCTAATGAGAGTAACTCTTCAACTCATACATTGTTTAATTCCCCTTCGTACTTACCGAAGGATTATTGCTATAATGACTGTTATGATCCCTATGATTCTTCTGAAATATCCCTTTTTGATGATGCTTGCTATGCTTATGGCCAAGATGCCAATATGAATTATGCTTATGGAGATAAACGTGCTATAATTACTTATGTTAAACATGAAATTGTTGCTATTGCACCCACGCACGATAGTCCTATTATCTTTTTGAATTCTCCCGATTATACTATATTGGAGAAGTTTGCACTTATTAAGGATTATATTGATGGGTTGCCTTTTACTGTTGCACATGATGATTTCGATAAATATAATATGCATGTGCTTGCTGCTCCTACTTATAATTGTTATGAGAGAGGAACTATATCTCCACCTCTCTACGTTTCCAACATGATAAAATTGCAAGAAACTATTTATACTATGCATTGGCCTTTACTAGGTGTGCATGAATTGTTCTTTTATGACATGCCGATGCATAGGAAGAGAGTTACACTTTGTCATTGCTTGATATATGTTGCTTTGTGCTCACTACTAAATTACAAATCATTGTTAATTAAAATTGGCTTTGATATACCTTGGGATCCGGGTGGATTCACTACTTGAGCACTATATGCCTAGCTTAATGGCTTTAAAGAAAGCGCTGCCAGGGAGACAACCCAGAAGTTTTAGAGAGTCATTTATTTCTGTTGAGTCCTTTCATATAGTTTAAAAACAACAAAAATAAAGAGGGGAACCCAAAACTTTTTCAAAAAGGAAAGCGAAAGTGAGAAAGACAAGCATTGTTGAAGTGGGAGAGCTCCTTGAACTTTGTTCATGCTCACGGCAACTTTGTGAATCTTGATTACAGAAACTTTTCAATAAAAATAAATATCCCCTTGTACAATTCCATTGTATTATAAAAATAATGTGCCAAGGTTTGCCTTTAGGATGTTTACATTTGCTTGATGGTTTGTACGGTGCAGGACAGAAACTTTGTCTGTAGTGCACGATTTTACATTTTTAGCTGGAACGTCAAATCGTTCTCATTATTTCTGCACTGTCTTCCTATACAAATTGTTTATTTTTCCTAATTTTGGCATAATGTTTCAAGTATGATAAGTATGGTGAATGTTCATATTATTACAGACTGTTCTGTTTTAGACAGATTCTGTTTTCGGTGCATAGTTTGCTTGTTTTGATGAAACTATCAATTTATATTAGTGGATTAAGCCATGAAAAAGTTATATTACAGTAGACACAATGCAAAAACAAAATATAAATTGGTCTTCAACAGTACTTAGAGTAGTGATTTGCTTTATTATACTAACGGATCTTACCGAGTTTTCTGTTGAAGTTTTGTGTGGATGAAGTGTTCGATGATTGAGAAGGTATCGATGTGAGAAGAAGGAAGAGAGGCAAGAGCTCAAGCTTGGGGATGCCCGAGGCACCCCAAGTAAATATTCAAGGAGACTCGAGCGTCTAAGCTTGGGGATGCTGGGGAGGCATCCCCTCTTTCTTCAACAAATATTGGTATGTTTTCGGATTCGTTACGTTCATGCGATATGTGCAAGTCTTGGAGCGTCTTTTGCATTTAGGTTTTTCTTTTTCTTTTTTTGCACCATGCTGGTATGAGATAGTCCTTGGTTGATTTATAGAATGCTCTTTGCACTTAACTTATATTCTTTGAGTATGGCTTTATAGAATGCTTCATGTGCTTCACTTATATCATTTGAAGTTTGGATTGCCTGTTTCTCTTCACTTAGACAACCTCCATTTGTAGAATGCTCTTTTGCTTCACTTATATTTCTTAGAGCGTGGGCATATCTTTTGTAGAAAGAATTAAAATCTGTTGCTTCACTTATATCTATTTAGAGACATGATAGGAACTGGTCATTCACATGGTTAGTCATAAAATCCTACATAAACTTGTAGATCGCTGAATATGATATGTTTGATTCCTTGAAATAGTTTTGCGATATAAAGGTCGTGATATTAGAGTCGTTCTAGTTGTGTAATTGTGAAATTGAGAAATACTTGTGTTGAGGTTTGCAAGTCCCGTAGCATGCACGTATGGTGAACCGTTATGTAACGAAGTTGGAGCACGAGGTGTTTATTGATTGTCTTCCTTATAAGTGGCGGTCGGGGACGAGCGATGGTCTTTTCCTACCAATCTATCCCCCTAGGAGCATGCATGTAGTACTTTGTTTCGATGACTAATAGATTTTTGCAATAAGTATGTGAGTTCTTTATGACTAATGTTGACTCCATGGATTATACGCACTCTCACCCTTCCATCATTGCTAGCCTCTCTAGTACCGCGCAACTTTCGCCGGTACCATAAACCCACCATATACCTTCCTCAAAACAGCCACCATACCTACCTATTATGGCATTTCCATAGCCATTCCGAGATATATTGCCATGCAACTTTCCACCGTTCCGTTTATTAGGACACGCTTCATCATTGTCATATTACTTTGCATGATCATGTAGTTGACATCGTATTTGTGGCAAAGCCACCGTTCATAATTCTTCCATACATGTCACTCATGAGTCATTGCATATCCCGGTACACCGCCGGAGGCATTCATATAGAGTCATATCTTGTTCTAAGTATCGAGTTGTAATTCTGGAGTTGTAAGTAAATAAAAGTGTGATGATCATCATTATTAGAGCATTGTCCCAGTGAGGAAAGGATGATGGAGACTATGATTCCCCCACAAGTCGGGATGAGACTTCGGACGAAAATAAATAAATAAAAGAGGCCAAAGAAGCCCAAATAAAAAAGAGAAAAGAGGCCATAAAAAAAGAGAAGGCCCAAATAAAAAAATAAAAAAATAAAAAATGAGAGAAAAAGAGAGAAGGGACAATGCTACTATCCTTTTACCACACTTGTGCTTCAAAGTAGCACCATGATCTTCATGATAGAGAGTCTCCTATGTTGTCACTTTCATATACTAGTGGGAATCTTTCATTATAGAACTTGGCTTGTATATTCCAATGATGGGCTTCCTCAAAATGCCCTAGGTCTTTGTGAGCAAGCAAGTTGGATGCACACCCACTAGTTTCTTTTGTTGAGCTTTCATACACTTATAGCTCTAGTGCATCCGTTGCATGGCAATCCCTACTCACTCACATTGATATCTATTGATGGGCATCTCCATAGCCCGTTGATACGCCTAGTCGATGTGAGACTATCTTCTCCCTTTTTGTCTTCTCCACAACCACCATTCTATTCCACCTAAAGTGCTATGTCCATGGCTCACGCTCATGTATTGCATGAAAGTTGAAAAGGTTTGAGAACGTCAAAAGTATGAAACAATTGCTTGGCTTGTCATCGGGGTTGTGCATGATGTAAATATTTTGTGTGGTGAAGATGGAGCATAGCCAGACTATATGATTTTGTAGGGATGAGCTTTCTTTGGCTATGTTATTTCAATAAGACATAATTGCTTGGTTGGTATGCTTGAAATATTAGTCTTTATGTCAAAAGATAGATTATTGCTTTGAATCACTTGTGTCTTAATATTCATGCCATGATTAGACATATGATCAAGATTATGCTAGGTAGCATTCCACATAAAAAATTATCTTTTTTGTCATTTACCTACTCGAGGACGAGCAGGAATTAAGCTTGGGGATGCTGATACGTCTCCGTCGTATCTATAATTTTTGATTGTTCCATGCCAATATTATTCAACTTTCATATACTTTTTGGCAACTTTTTATATTATTTTTGGGACTAACATATTGATCTAGTGCCCAGTGCCAGTTCCTGTCTGTTGTATGTTTTTGGTTTTGCAGAATATCCATATCAAACAGAGTTTGAACGGGATAAAAATGGACAGAGCTTATTTTTGGAAAATATGGAAAATTCGGAAGGAAAATCAACGCGAACCAGTGCCCGAGGTGGTCACGAGGCAGGGGGCGCCCCCCCCCCCTTAGGGCGCGCCCCTACCCTCGTGAGCCCACCGTAAGGCGGTTGACGCTCTTCTTTTGCCGCAAGAAAGCTAATATTCGGAAAAAATTCATGGCGAAGGTTTCAGGCCAATCGGAGTTACGAATCTCCATATATATACGAAACGGTGAAACAGAGCGAGAACATAACGCAGAACCAGAGAGAAACAGAGAGATAGATCCGATCTCAGAGGGTCTCTTGCCCCTCCCATGCCATGGAGGCCAAGGACCAGAAGGGAAACCCTTCTCCCATCTAGGGAGGAGGTCAAGGAAGAAGAGGAAGAAGGGGGCCCCTCTCCCCCTCTCCTCCGGTGGCGCCGGAACACCGCCGTGGCCATCGTCATCATCACCACGATCTTCACCAACACCTCCGCCATCTTCACCAACATCTCCATCACCTTCCCCCCTCTATCTACAGCGGTCCACTGTCCCGCAACCCGCTGTACGCTCTACTTGAACATGGTGCTTTATGCTTCATATTATTATCAAATGATGTGTTGCCATCCTATGATGTCTGAGTAGATTTTCGTTGTCCTATCGGTGGATTGATGAATTGCTATGATTGATTTAATTTGCTTGTGGTTATGTTGCTGTCCTTTGGTGCCCATCATATAAGCGCGTCCGTGGATCACACCATAGGGTTAGTTGTATGTTGATAGGACTATGTATTGGAGGGCAAGAGTGACAGAAGCTTCAACCTAGCATAGAAATTGATGCATACGGGATTGAAGGGGGACCAGTATATCTTAATGCTATGGTTGGGTTTTACCTTAATGAACATTAGTAGTTGTGGATGCTTGCTAATAGTTCAAATCATAAGTGCATAGAATTCCAAGTAAGGGATGACATGCTAGCAGTGGCCTCTCCCACATAATACTTGCTATCGGTCTAGTAAAGTAGTCAATTGCTTAAGGGGCAATTTCGCAACTCCTACCACCACTTTTCCACAATCACTATATTTACTTTATTGTTTCTTTATCTAAACAGCCCCTACTTTTTATTTACGTACTCTTTATTATCTTGCAAACCTATCCAACAACACCTACAAAGTACTTCTAGTTTCATAGTTGTTCTAGGTAAAGCGAATGTCAAGCGTGCGTAGAGTTGTATCGGTGGTCGATAGAACTTGAGGGAATATTTGTTCTACCTTTAGATCCTCGTTGGGTTCGACACTCTTACTTATCGAAAGCTGTTGCGATCCCCTATACTTGTTGGTTATCAGTAGAGCAAGGCTGCTTTCGAAGAAGGGTTGGAGGACCTCCCGAGCCGGCGCTGTGTCAGAGAGAACGGCACGGGCAGAGGATGGGCCCCTCCGGCATCTGTGGGTTTCCTCCCTCAGTGGCGATGACCGCGTGAACGTGCCTGCGGTCGCCAGCACCGTCTGGAAACGCTGCACGGTTCGGGGCCGCAGGCCGGCGCCTTGGATGATTTGGAACAGCCGACTGCCACTCCCGTCCATCGCCTCCATAGGTGCTTGTGGCTTCTGGTCACTTGGTCTTGGATGGTAGTGAGCAGTGTTGCGCAGAGACTTGGGAGGGAGGGAGAAGGCGTGTAGTAAAATCAAGCTTCTCCTCGTTGTACGAGTTGACGCGACACATCATAGCACTGGCCCCGCATGCTTGCCTCTAAACTTGGCTGAAAGACCCGCAGTGTACAATATATTTGCTGCAACCTCTAACATTTACCCACCACAAATTAAAATATATGTGGCCGTATGCATCGTTCTGATGCAGAGGCCGGGGAGTCCCCCCTTTTCAAAAAAAAAACAAATTAAAATATATATTCCTGTCTTGACCAGATGAGCGTGCAAACTACAATCACCAGGGTGTCAGGTAGGGCCAGAAGAGTATTTTAATTTTTTTAAAACTTTGAGACGGCCACATAGCATGGAGCCGACCCCAACGATTTTAAAGCTTACAAGCACGGTACATGCTATCCAAGACTACTCTACACATGAAACTGCCACACGAGCGTCCGGGCTCCGCTTGGCTCTACGCCTCTTCGGGAAGTCGAACAATGATGGAGTACTACTGCACTGGAGGAGTACTATAGTATGCTTCTAGCCATCTGACACCGATTGAACTGCTGCATGTCCACCGCTTGCGGGAGGGAGAGCGTGTAGCGAAAGCTTCTCCTAGTCTTGCCAGCCACCACGCTCATGGGCGAGGGAGGGATGCTCATGCCTTTGCGTGTATGACAGGTGGGCCTAACAGGTGTGCGGCCAACCTGTCATACAGCCAAAGGCAGGTGCAGTTAAGTCTGCGAGGGAGAGGATAAACAAACTTCTCGTTGATGTACGAGTTGACGCGACACATCAAAGCACTGCACTCGATATATTTCAATAATTTGCGTTTACCGATGCATTAATTACAACGCATGCATGCATGTCGTGACTCTCCTTTTGATACTTGCATGTGTTGACTTAATGCACCTGAAGTAGTATAAAATATGTGACAAGCATTCCCTCTGTTCCACAATACATGCCTTCCATTTGTCAAAATATAGATGTATCTAGACATGTTTTAGTATATAGGTACATCCATGATAGAGCCAATCGGATGGTTGAGAAGACTACAATTTGTAGCTACAGATGTATGTGTGACTCCCAGATGGAGAGGCCGGGGGTCATCATCCTCCTTTTCGAGAAAAAACTGACACGTGTGTGAGAGGACGAGTGCGTGCGTGCACCTCTTCTCTTCCTATATAACGTACTACTAAACTCAGAGTACAAGTTTTTGTGGGTGGCACAATGGTGCGTGCGAGAAGTCCCGAGAGATAGGTTTAATGCGTCTGAAAAAAGACTAGCCTAGAGCTCGCCACGCGGCTATTCCTGTCGAACGCCCCATTAACCGTAAGATATGTATACGACGGTGCCAGTTATTGCACGTACATAGCAGTACTCCCTCCTTTCCGGTTTATAGGGCTTAATTCAAAAATCTCACCTACCAAGATGGTGAGTGGTGTAATATTTTTTGTAGTTTGCAAAAGCACCTAATTAATGCTTTTGTTTTTCTCAAAAAATTATGTTTATCAATGCATTAATCGCAATGCATGCATGCATAAAGTACATGCATTGGTCAATTTTCTCTTAATACTTGCATGCAATGATTTGATGCACCTTGGAATCTGAACATGTGTTGGGGAGCATATTGGAGTACATACTCACAGCAGTATATTGAATTGCAAACCTGTTCACACCGATCAAAACCTAAACGGTTTCCCACTTAGGAGCGTATTAGTACTCGGTTATAAATACTAGTATGCAAAGATGACTGCGCATTCCTCCTCAACTCCTCATCCACAAAAACAAACAAGTCATTCAGCATCCTTCCCTTGCGTCTGCCATGGCCAGCGTGAGTTCTGGGTCGAGAGATTGCCACCAGGGAGAGGCGAGCATGGAAGCGGAAGCACGAGAGATGTCCCGCCTCGCTGCGAGAGCAGCCGACATGTCCCGCCACGCGGAAGTAGCAGCACGGAGGTCCCGCCGCGTTGCTGAAGCAGCACGGAGGTCCCGCCACACCGTCGATGCAGCAGAGTGGTCCGGCCGCGCCGCGGAAGCAGCAGAGATGTCCGCCGTGCCACGAATGTAGCAAAGATGTCCCGCCGCGCCGCGGAGGCCTGGGAAAATTTCTCGCGGGCAGGCGGTGACTTTTACAGGCGCATGCATGCGATCGTCCATAGCCAGATGGATCAGATCTCCGGTTGGGCGAGGTTGCAGGATGACATGAAAGCCTCGTTTGAACAGGCTACCGGCGTCATCCGGCAACTAAGGGAGGGCCATGAGAGGCTCCGGGCCGAGGGCGACCTGCTGAGGGAGAAGATCGTCCGAAGTGCAGACCAGCAGGAGGAGACCAGTGCCTTGTTGAAGAGGACCGGCGTCATCGTCAAGAAACTTATGGACGAGAATGACATGCTCCGCAATGAGCGCCAAAGGATGGTGGAGGAATCCGTGGATGTTCTCAAGCAGCCCCTTGAGGACACGAAAGAGCTCATCACCGCTCGCCGAGGAGACTAGTTCCCGCGGCCTGCAGCAACGCATCAAGAAAGTAGAGATCAGCGAGCCAGATCCTTGTCTTCCTTCTTCTTTTGCCCTTGTGTATTTCGGGCGTAGCCGCATGTGGCTTTTTTAATTATCTTTCTAATTATGTAATACAACTAATTGTCCTTATCTTTCTGTGGAAGATCAATGTTGCAAGGCTGGAATGAAGAAAACTCTTGCCGTGGCGACCCTGGTGTTGCTGTTCTTCTAGTTGCTGCTGGGCTTCCTTCAGTTTCCTGGTTTCTTTTGATGTAATAATCGGTTTAGGGTGTGGATTGTGTCGTCGGTTGTGAAATGTTGGGTTCTAGCGCGGATGTTTGGCTTTTGTTGGCCTCTTGGGATGTTGCAATTTCAATCTGTTAGCTTTTAGTCCTTCATGTTAGGCTGGAGTTGTGCTGAACTTCTTGTGAATTGTGGTGGTTTTCAGTAATGAAAATCGGAAGGGGCAAGCCCTTCTTTGATCAAAAAAAATTAATCGTCCTTATATATTCATCAGTCTTGCTATAAGTCGCAGTAGATGCTATATAGGTCCGTCAGATCTTACATCAAGATCCGTGCTTTCAGATTTTCTTTTTTCTCTCTTAAATCTCAGTCGAGTGAGACATATCCACGCCATTAAACAGAGGCTCGGGCGCCATTAATGGAGACCTTGGGAGAGAGGTGGACGGCAGATGGAGGTCAAAGGGCTCTCCTCCCGATAAGCACGCGCAGGGGTCTGATCGCATGCCTCTCGTACTCAAATAGCTACCCTGCATGGCGCCTCCTAGCTAATAAAAAATGGGGACGCATGGCGGCACGTAAATGGTACTAGTAAGTAGAACGCCCATGGTTTCAATAATACTTGTGTTTCCGATTGTAAAGTGACAACACTTGTTCCAAAATGACTTTGTTGATTGTTAATGTGTGCACCTTCGCAAATCGGACTGCAAATTTACCATAGCATGGTGGTGCCATGTCATGGCACCAAGCCAAGTTTCATTATTTTCATGCTTGTTTTGGATTTACAGGAATTAAAAAACTAAGTTTCTCAATGTTTCCAACCTAGCCACGACGCCCAGAATTTTAAATTTCATTCCCATTTCTTGCATGGAACCTAGAAATTTACCCGAGGACACACATGTGATTTTTCAACCAACTTTGGTGCACTGGAACATGTGCTTGGATTTCAAATTTCAATTATGCACACAAAGGTGACACATTCCCTCCCAGAACCATGAGCCTACTTGAGAGAAGCTCCGATTTGCAAGAAGCTTATACCAAAATTTGTTCCTATTCGGCCAATTTTTTTTACCACGGAATGGTACTGCCATGACATGACACCATGCCAAGTTTCATGATTTTAAAACCAAGTTTCTCAATGTTCTCGACCGAGCCACGATGCCCAGATGTTTGAATTTTATTCTCATTTTTTGCATGGGACCTACTCCCTCCTTCCATCTATATAGGTCCTAATGTGTTTTTCAAGACAGCCTTTGACTATTGACAATATTAATAGCACATGAGATGTATACTATGAAAATTATATTATTGGAAGCTCCTTTGACATACAAATTTGAAGGTATGCTTTGTGTAAGTTGCATGTCATATATTATTGCTCTAACATTTGGTCAAAGTTAGCCTCGAAAAACGCATTAGGACCTATATAGATGGAAGGAGGGAGTAGAAATTCACCCGAGGACACAAATGTGATTTTTCAACCAACTTTGGTGCACGGGAGCATGTGCTTGTAGTTCAAATTTGAATTGTGCACATTAAATGACCAAAAACTTAATTAATGTGTAAATAAGGTCAAACGAAGCCGGAATAATTCCAAAATTTAATAGGGCACTCATGTAGTTCTATGTTGCCTTTGTAAATAAACTCAAGGGGGACAACGTATATCGTTTCGCACTCAAAGGTGGCACGTTCCCTCTTAGAACCACGAGCCTTCTTGAGAGAAGCTTCGGTTTGCAAGAAGCTTATACCAAAATCTGTTCCTATTCGGCCAATTTTTTTACCACAACATGGTAGTACCATGACATGACATCCATGCCAAGTTTCATGATTTTCCTACGTGTTTTGGATTTACAAGAATTTTAAAACCAAGTTTCTCAATGTTCTCGGCCGAGCCACGATGCCCAGATGTTTTCATTTTATTCTCACTTCTTGCATGGGACCTAGAAATTCACCCAAGGACACAAATGATTTTTCAACCAACTTTGGTGCACGAGAGCATGTGCTTGTAGTTCAAATTTGACTTATGCACATTAAATGACCAGAAACTCAATTAATGTATAAAAACGGCAAACGAACCCGGAATAATTCCAAAATTTAATAGGGCACTAATGTAGTTCTATGTTGCCTTTGTTAAGAAACTCAAGGGGGGCAGCGTATATCGCTTCACACTCAAATGTGGCACGTTCCCTCTTAGAACCACGAGCTTCCAAATCGGCCCAATTTTTTACCACAACATGTTAGTGCCATGACATGACACCATGCCAAGTTTCATGATTTCTAGACGAGTTTTGGATTTACATGAATTTAAAATCGAAGTTTCTCGATGTTCTCGGCCGAGTCATGACGCTCAGATGTTTGAATTTCATTCTCATTTCTTTCATGGGACCTAGAAATTCAACCAAGGACACACATGTGATTTTTCAACCCACTTTGGTGCACCGGAGCATGTGCATGCAATTCATATTTAGATTATGCACACTAAAAGTCTAGAAACTCAATTAATGTATAAAAAGGCCAAATGAACCCGAAATAATTCCAAAATTTAACAGGGAACTCATATAGTTCTATGTTGCCTCTGTAAATAAAATCAGGGGGGAGGCAGCGTATATTGTTTCGCACACAAATGTGACACGTTCCCTCTCGGAACCACGAGGCTTGTTGAGAGAATCTCCGGTTTTGCAAGAGGCTTATACCAAAACTTGTCCCAATTCAGCCAAAATTATACGTATGAAAACAGGGTTTAGATTATCCCAAACATCTCGCTACCTAGACCAATAATGTACTATGATTTGAATTCAACATAAAATGGATACAAATATTTGAATTGGAGAGCGTATGGTACATGTAGTTCATAGTGAAATATGATTACTGCTATATGTATGTTTTTTGTTATCAAGATAATATTTAAATTATTGTAGAACTTCACAACAATCGTATTCAAATAAGGAAAATCGGTTCAAATTTAGTCCATATGGTAGACGATATATTCACATGGTGGAGTAAAATGTTCATATATGATGGAAGATCAAAATGTACGACTACATCAATTATAAACCGCAAGGTCACCTAACGATATATTCGAATTCAACATAACGTGAATTCAAAAATTGAAATTCGAGATCATGGCATCTGTAATCATATAAAAAGGGACATTACTCTTTCTTTGGTGGGAATTGATTTGTTTTTTGTTGTTGTTGAGGGAAGTGCGAATGGATTTGATACTGTGCAGGGTAATCTTGTTCTCCCGATTTTTTTTAAATTTTTCTTATAGTTTTATCAATGGCATTTATAGCAATATAGTAAAAGGGGACATGACTCTCTTGTGTCTTGTATGAATTGTTTTTTTACACGTTAAGTTTCTTCTGCCGAACAAGGAATCCGCACCTTGTTATCCCGAAATTTTCAAGATCGAGTATCTTTTGTCTCACCTGCTTTGAAACTCCCGCTTCTTCAACCCACGCTGCGCCATGTTATCCCGAAATTTGGACGCACGCGAGAACTCCCTCCTCATCCAAAATCGCTCCCTCAGCCCAGACACACGAAATCCCCCTTCTACCCCTCAGCCGGAAATGAAGCTCCACGTCGCGGTGTCAAAACCGGTGGGGGTACGTCCCTAAGCTTGGCTCCCCTCCCCCTTCGCCCCCCCCATTCGTACACCGAGGCCGCCAAAACCCGCGAAACCCCATGCTCCTCCGTCGGCCTCCCGACCGCCGCCCAGCCGGAGACTCTTTCCCGACTATGTCGTCCACCGCAACAGCTCGCCGTTCCTCATCCACCGCACCGGATGAGGGTCCGTTACCGATCTCGTCGTCCCGCCGGATCAGCCGCCCCGTCCTCCACCTCCAAGGAGCTGGCCCAATGTTCGCCTCGTCTATCACGCCACGTCAATCCCCACAGCGCCGTCTTGACCTGCCCCACCGGAACCACAACACCCTCACCAATTCCTCCGATGAAGCCGACGCCAACTCGGCGCCACCAAGGAGGTTCTGCACTCACCGCTGCATTTTATTTTTTTATTCGATCTCACGGGGCTGCCGGTGCTCGATACCGAGCAGACATGGCGTGTCCCCATCGACGGTGCTGTCGCTGGCCACATCATCCATGGCGTCTCTCCCCCATGCCGTTGCTTCCTCGGCGGCGACTTCCACAACGACACTAGTTGCAGCTGCTCCGACGCTCGCTTACGCTGCGGCTCTGTTCTTGCTGTCGGTCGCGATGCTGCACTGCTCCTGCTTTCGTTCGTGCTGCTGCTCTGCTCTTGCTCTTGCTTGTGCTGCTGCTGCTGCACGACCTCCGGCAGCTACATGAGTTGCTGATTTAGCACTCGCTCGCGGTGCTACTGCATGACTTGCTCTCTGCTAGTGCGTTTCCTGCTCGAGCGTCTGCTGATTTAGATCACTGCTTCTCTGCTACTAGTGCTCGAATGCCCTAAACATCTATTGCAATGCTATGTTACTAGTTCAATAAGTTTCGACGGTAAAATTCAGTTTCGACTGTGAAGTTCATTTTCTTCAGTTAAGTTCAGAGTGAACAGTACTTACAGCATCTGTCGGAGCGGCCGTGGCACGACTGATGCGTTTTACATCTAGCACTTTTTGGTGATGTATTTTACATCATCTATTGCAGATGATATTAGGGTCCCACTTCAGGTTAATGTTGTCTGCCTTGTTATGCTTCAGCCTCGTCGCCGTACACCTTAGCGGAGCTGCTCCAACGACGGAACCGTCCATCACAGCAGAGCAGTACCCTCGGCACCGTTTCCAGAGGCCTCGGATCTTCTTCCCCGCCTCCGATAGTCACACCAGCATCATCACCATCCTCCACTATACCACAGCACTACATCCCCGACAGCCAGGTTGGTCGGAAATACAGCTTCCGCTAACAGACAGTCGGTCGGGAAATAGGATTGCCGACCGATACCATTTGTTAGGAAAAGTCCAGACGGGAAAGCCCTTTTCCGACCGACATATCTTTCCCGACCGACTGTTGGGTGGCTATGGTGCATCTTTCCCGACCAACAGTCTATTGGGCCTGCCATGGGCCTTTCCCGACCAACAGTCTGTTGGGGTAGCCATGGGCCTTTCCCGACCAACATTCTGTTGGGGCAGTCGTGTACCTTTCCCGACCAACATTCTGTTGGGGCAGTCGTGTACCTTTCCCGACCAACATTCTGTTGGGGCTTGCATTAGCCTTTCCCGACTGACTGTAAGACAGGGTTTGTTTTGCCGACCAACAATCAGATAGTGTTTCCTTTTGTTGACGACCAACATTGTTTAGCCAACCACAACTTTAATTAACATATGTTACAGATTGTCACATACATATAATTCATGTTTCTAAGGATAGTCAACAAGACACCATACATCAGGTGCACCAAACATTTTTATTCCATTTAACAGGCACATACATACACTCAAGTCTGTTCTAGGCATAACCACCAAGACACCATGTCACGTACATACACTTCAGTCTGTTCTAGACATAACCGCAAGACACCATACATCAGGTTCACAGAAGGACAGCTAAAAGATGCAACTATGATACATCAGTTATACAAAATGAGAGTTAAAACATCCAGTTGATGTGGATCGCTGGCTTCATGGTTCATCTTGAGTCCATCCTTGTGTTTGCTTCCTACAAAAGTCAAACAAATCTCAAATATTACAATGCTTAATTAATCTATGAAATTGAATGCAGGCAGAATTCACATGTGCACTACGCACACACAACATCACAAAATGAAGAATACATTTTTACCTAATCTGTAAAAAATAGCATATCGGTACATGAAGACTGCCAATCGACTTCCAGCAGTAACCATGGATGTGGCATAGAAACCCTCAATCAACTTTTCGTATATCGATTTGGAAGGAAATGCATCATTTACTTTGAACAATTGCTGAGCATATAGTGTTCCTGGGGATATACTTAAGTTACTGTACTAGCAGCGAATATTCCAACACTTGTTTCCAAAAAAATAAACATACAACTTTGAAGATAGTGGATACAATGAGCTAAAAGCTAAATATATGTAACCGTGACTCTTTCAGTAGATGTATAGATTGATGGTAGTTCACACTGGATAAATGGAGTTGAAAGCTAATTATAGATGTGACTCTTTCTGAATGTCTGAAAGTATTATCTTAGCTCACCTAACATTGTTTTGGGCAGGAAGGGGGAACACTTAGAATGTAGATGTGTCCAAAAGGTTCCAGCATTTTCACCCAGAATGGAAATAGGATTAAGGACAAATGAAATCCCCAAAAATAAGAGTAATATGAAGGAAAGAAGCTACAACACCAAAGTAGATTCACCTGGTATCCTTGCCAAGGTAGGCGAACGCAGACTACTATTTAGCTTTGACTTGAATACACCATGATAATTGAAATCCTTAGTATTGAATGATATGCACTGTTGAATTTGGCTCAAAAGGTTAAATATTCTAGATTGTATAATCAAAGCCATGAACAAAATCCATCAAAATCAGGCATTTACAGCAAGTAGGCTGGGACCAATATACTATGCAGAAAATAGTTCTTATTGAGATGAAATTACATCAATCATATATGCGATCACTTCAGCCTATACTACAATAGTTGTCGAAATAGAGAACAATGCAGATGAATAATTAGAATGCGCAATGCTGCATATAGTTCACCCTAACAAATGGTTCAGTTCCTTCTAATTAATGTATGATTTAACTCGGAATGGATAATTAGTATGGAATATTAGATCGTGAAAAAGTTCTAGGTGATGCAAATTCATTTGTACGTGGGGACTTATCTTAAAGGCTCATACGGTGCCTCTAATCAGTAGTTATAAGATAATTGTAGGTGAGAAATTGAAGGTCACCTCTCCTACTTCCATTTCTTCCCAAGTGAGTATGCACACAAGCATAATCAACACTTCCCCTGTTCACGAGAGCAAAAACGAAATCAAGAGAGTATGTCAACTTATCAACACATTAAGTCATGGATGAATCGTCACCCTTTTACGCAAGAGAATTCTATAAACACAGCTGACAATCTACTAGAGTATCAACACAGGGATATGGTGAGAAAGTAAACTTGAATGTTAAGTTCAACTACGACTATACAAATACAAAGCTTATTGCATGCTATGCTCTGCTTCACTGAATTAGTTGAGATATGGGCATACAGAAGCTATTATCTGCTGGATAATACAACTACGACTATACAAAATTTATCCAGCTTCTGGTTCTTTTATCATACGCAACATACCAATTTGTTTTTATTGATTAATTAGTGTCTAAGTGTATATTCCCAAAAAACAGCAGAAAGGTGATTCACAAATACTGTATTTTCATGCAAAATAACAAGAATAACAGCAGCCAACTTAAGAGATCCAACAACACCCTAGGATGCCCACTTTCGATGCCATGTATGTTATGACAAAAAAACATCATATTTGCTAAACTTGCACACACACCATATTTATGTCATTCAGATAAGCTAAAATGATGTGGATTAATCTACACTCCATTCATAACACAAGAGAGAAATTGACAGTTTGAAAGTAAGGATGTTTAACTACCAAAGTTCCTCCAAATTGTATCCTATCCCTGTTTGTATAGTTCAAATGATTAATAGATGCATAAAACTACCTGATAATGAGCTAGCAGGTGAAATTTACATAGCCGGGATTCCCAGGACACCATGTGCTACAAGTTTTCAAAAATCCATTTCTGTAGGAACAAAGCACACTAATATTGGCAACGCTCTTGGCAGGCCCTTCAGGTAAATGGGCAAATGCTAACACACCATGTGTCGATTGAAACTGCAAACTTTAGAGTGTCTATGCTGTCAAGTAAAAGTAAGAAACGCATCTATAATATTCGGTTGGTTAGGTACAGACTGAAAACTTCAGAAAATCTCCAGAAAATCTCCCAAAGAAAATAATCATGGATTCATGTACAACAATCATGTATTCATTACACTTACTATCAAAGCATTAATCATGTATAATTCTGAAACTAAATACTTACACTGGAACCACAAAAATCTACTAAAGTTTCAGTGGCCTTCTGTTTTAGTTAGTAGTTGAGTAATTGCCCAAACATCCACCAAACCTATTCAAGTTTGTTTCACCCTGCAAAAAAACATTATCCAATTAAGTCTGCTAGCAATCACACAATATAAATAGACAATAATAGTAATCGATGGCTAGGGTTTGAACTTTACTGCTTCAAGAACTTAATTATTTCCATGAATCAAAGCAGCACTATTTTTTTAAGAAATCAATATGTAGAGAGATGGGGGCACCAGCCACTGGGACTATGGAAGGTTCATCGCTTGGAGTTAAAATCTGCAGACACACACACACACACGTGCGCGCACACACACAGAGCTTGCGGATGTGGTTGCTGCCATGGATGTCTAAGAGAGATGGGGGCAACAACCAGGTAGCCATCACACTCCTAGTCGCCAGAAGATAAGGGAGCAGAAGCCGCCTGCCTCGTTCCGAACCACCATGACCGAAGGGACCTTGTCCCGCTCAGATCTGCTACCATGGGAGGGGAAAGATGGAGTTGGGTATGGGTTGGGCGGTGGCGCCATGGGAGCGAGGGGAGAGATGGCCTCAACGAGCGCCTGGGCACGAACAAGAAGTGCCGCCAGCGGCAGCTGGGTGAGAGCATCGGTGCCACAGGACCACCTCCACATGGGAAAACAGCAGCAATGTGGGGATGGTGATGGAGTGATGGGAGGAAGAGATGGACAGAGTGCGGGAAGCGTCGCCGAATGCGAGCGTCAACGTCGTCGTCACTGCCGCCGCTACTCAGATCGGGAGGGGAAAGAGATAAGGGGGAGAGGTAGCATCTGGGCAAATGGTGTATGAGGAGTTTTTTTAGGAAATGAGCAGGTGGGCTGTGGGGGCGCGCGGCATGAAAATTTCGGTATGGGCTTCGTGCTAAGTCGTGTGCACGGCCCAGTTGGTGACCCACGGTCGGTCGACAATGTTTGCCGACCGACTGTGTGACAGTAGTGCAATTATCACCCACCAACGGATTGATACTATACATTTTAGCATTCCCGACCGACGGTTGGTCGCTCTATGTGAGTAATACCGACCAATAGTCTGATAGAAGTTTTTCCAACAAACAGTTGGTCGGCGAAACTGACTTTTTCCAACAGACGTCTGTAGGGAATGCACTATCATGGTGTAGTGTCCATGTCCAACCCAATGATGCTGAGGTCCACAAGGCTATGCCAAAGAGGTTGTACACTCGTCGTGTCACTTTGTTTCTCCATTCCTCTGTTCTTCCAATTCACATGAGCCAAACACCCAGGTTGACTGAAATCATATGTTTCCAAATGCTCTGTTTTGCACATGCATTCCTATCCTATTCGTGTGTTTTCTTGTCCCTGCATTTATAGAATCCTCCAATTCTAAGGAGCCCTTACAGATTTACTTCATTTTCAGATAGACGTCAAAGAAAACTCGGTGTGTTATTGTCCTGCTCCTGTCGTGCCGTCATCCACCCCACCTGAGGTGCACCATCGACAGAAGCATTCACTGCAGCAGAGATCCCCCCTGCAGACTTCCTTTCGCCGCCCCAGATCATCTTCCTCGTTGCCGGAAGCCACGCCAACTGCATTACCATCATCGACTGAGCAGATGAACCTGAGGACTACATAGTTCCGAAAGAGAGGTCGCAGTCTTTCGTGTTTGCTTTCGTTATACATCGATTATTATTACCTGCTACTTTATCGTTCAATCTTGAGTTTTGAATTGCCCATGGATCTCATATCGAGCCAGCAACGAATAGTATCTGTCTACTATATGGTTCATCTGGGGTCTTCTATGTGGTTCATGTTGGGTGGGCAACAAACAATAGATGATCCATTGTCTATCTTTTTAAACTGAAGCTATAATCTACCTGCTATCATTAGTTTTGGATCCATCCACTCGTTTGCTATCGTCAGTCTTGATTATTGCATGCACCCCTTAGGCCTTACAAAATCTAACTATTTTTTTATTATGCATGTCAGATATTGTACACAATCGTACTGAACATTAGAGAAAAAGAGAAAACCGTTGTGTGCGAATATAATGTCATGCAGACGCCGCTCCATGGTGGGCGAAGTGCCCCCCGCCTCCTACATTTCTAGATTTTATTCCAGAGGAAGATAACTCTTCAGATGGAGATTCAGAAGGAGCCGACCACGCATGTTTACCACCTGAGGTGTTTGCTCTAACCTGGCATGCTGATGTTGGTCATATCATGCATATGGCGCCTTGCATTGCTTACATTATACATCTTATATGTCATCAGCTTAGTTTAGATTTGCTTTGCTTTGTGTGAATGCCACCTGTTTGGTTTCTATATATACTCCCACCATTCCTAAATATTTGTCTTTTTAGAGATTTCAACAAGTGACTACATACAGAACAAAATGAGTGAATCTACACTCTAAAATATGTCTATATACATCTGTATGTGGTAGTCCATTTGAAATCTCTAAAAAGACAAATATTTAGGAACGGAGGGAGTATATGGGAATTATGCAATGCCAACTTCTTTAGCCAGGCATCATGTACGTGAACCATGCAATGCCATCCTGTTTAGCCAGTCATCGTATATGTGAATTGTATCGTGCCATATTTTTTCCATAATGTATTCCATTTGTCAACAATGTTTATACATTCATCTACTCTTCCTATGCATCAGCCATTTGACTCGGTCATGGGAAAATCTAGAGTGAAAACAAGGTCTTCTGAGCAGTCAGTGCTACCTGTCGATGCAGATTTCTTGCTGGTTACAGATAGCTCCTCAGAGGAGGATTCAAAGAGAGATGACCAGTCGTATTCCCCCCCTCCCCAAGGTGCATGCTCTAACTTGGCTGGGTTATGTTGCTCATATCATGCATATGGTGTCTTGCATTGTCATGCCATCTGCTTAGATTAGACATGCTTTGTGTGAATGCCTCATATTTGCTTTCTATATCAGATATGTGAATTATGCAATGCCATGTTTTCCAGCCAGTTATCATATATGTGAATTATGCACCGCCATGGAGCCAGGCATCATATAGGTGAATTATCTCATGCCATCTTTTTTTTCATTACATATTCCATTTGTCGACAATCTATGTATATTGAACTACTCTTCATGTGTATCAGCCATTTGAGCCGGTTATGGAAAAATCTGGAGTGAAAACAAGATCTTTAGAGAGGCAATGGTACCTGTTGAAGCATATATCTCGATGGTTACAGGGAGCTCCCAGAGGAGGATTCAGAGACAGATGACCAGTCCTATATCCCACCTGAGGTGTATGCTCTAAGTTGCAATGTTTATATTTCTCATATGATGCATGTGGTGTCTTGCATTGCTTAGTTTAGACATCATATGCACAATATTGAATTCTATCTGCTTAGTTTAGAGATCATACATGCGAGTGCCAGCTGCTTAGTATATGAATCAATTATGTCAATTATATCATGCCATCCTGTATACTTAGACAACATGTATGTGGATTATTTCATCCCAACCTATTTTAGAAAGACATCATATAGTTTTGTCATGTCATCCTGTTTAGGTACTCATCATATGTTGAATTATGCCAACATATCATGTTAAGTTATCCATCATATATCTGAAACTGTGTCATGCTATCCTGTTTAGTTAGGCATCATATATGTGAAATTGTGTCATGTTGTCCTATTTGGTTAGACAACATATATGTGAATTACCACATCTGTCTATCATACAATGTATGTATGTTCAATTTCTTTTCTTGTTTATCAGCCATTTGAATTGGAGGGGTGATGGCAGTATCTAAGGGAGCAAAAACCCGTTCTTCACAAAAGACAGTGCTACCCGTCGATGCAGATAGAACCATGGTTGTACTGGCCCACAAACTAGCCACACAACACATAATCAAGACTCTTCTAGATTGCACACTTACACCGTTGGGCAGAGAACCAGCTACAACCCATCTAACCGCAACCCCAGTGGATAGTAACCCACTTATAGTTGACAAAGCACCATGTCCACCACAGAGTACCCCCACACGAGCAGTTTGTAAAGCTACTGCAGTGCCCAAAGCACGAAGACCACCACAGCTAACCCAAACTCCACGTTTAAAGCAGAAGAGCAACTGTTCTCAGGTCAGATTCCGTAGCTATGGTCCATACTCCTTTGTTGTTGCATCACTGTATTTACTCATACCAACTACTTTCGAATTTGAAGGATCCAATTGAAACTCCAATGGCGCAACAAGTATGTTTTAAACCTATTTCTTTAACTGGATTGTTGTTCTAACTTCTTGCTCTATGCTAATTTCAGTTTGAGTTGTATAAACAGTTATGTTCTCATGTGATGCACATTACAAGTGCTGCCAATGCTATGTAGTTTCTCACACTTATATTCTGTCTATGCTGATGTGTCTTAAAAATATATGAGTTGAAATGTGTCTCTATCTTGATTAGGGAACATAAACTAGAATGATATAGACAATACAGTGATCATAGTACATAGATATATGTTTGTTTCATGCTGTTATCTTGTCCACCTTACTAAGGAACCGGTTTACCAAAATGAGTTTCGTATACTACAAGCTAAACCTGTGATGTGTCTGCTTGTCTCTCTTGTAGTATGTAAATAGAATATTGGAGAAGAGCACCCCACTATGCAATGGTAGAGAAAGTAATGCAGATAAGGTTCAAGATAGTGAGACAACCCTGTTGGTCTCCAAGAAAGGTGATAAAAATGATCTTGTAGACAGGGAGAAAACCCCACAGTCCTGCATTGATTTAGTGTTCGAGTTACTGGCCAGTACTGCTGGCACAAGCTCTTCGAACTCGCTGCCTGAATCACTTCGGCTTCTTCAGTTTCAGCTACAAGCTGAATGGCATCAGTCAGCTATGCTGCGGCAAGAAGCCGAAGGACTAAGGAAGTCCCTGCAGAATTCAGATGCGTACTTACTTGTGCAACAGCAAGCGCTTGAGGATTTAAGCGCCAAACAAGAGAAAGTTAATAAGCTTGCTAATCATCTTGCCAGCATTATGGGTACCCAGGATATTGTTTCTTGAACTCTTCTGAAGTGGTTTCAGTTCTAGACTTGTTTTGCTGCGGCGTTTATATGCTGCTTTGTTCACTATATTTGCACTGGTGGTGAAGTTTGATGCCCAGTGGATGTAATATGTGTAATAGCCGTGATAGCCTAGCATAAGTTGCTTGCTTATTTATTTCCTTGTTGTCTTGTTTATTTGTTTGCTTGTAGTCAGTGCAGTTCTTTTTCCACAGTTTGCTAGTGGCTGCAATAACCTATTTTTTAAAACTAGGCCACAATAACCATGGGCTAATATTTACTGTAGTGACACTGGGCCTCCTACGGGCCGTAGAAACAGTGGGCCTTCTACGGGCCGTAGAAACAATGGGCCTTCTACGGGTCGTATCATCAATGGGCCTTATACATGCCGTATGATCGATTGGCCAAACATGGGCCAATAACAGGCCGCATTATGGCCGTAAACGGGCTAGAGTTGGAATCGTCCGTTCATGGGCCGACCATAACGGGCCATTGTTAATAGGCCGTATTTGATGACACTATGAAAACGGCCCAACGTATTAATGGACCACAAACGGGACGACTTTAACCACGGGCTGAATTTGGCCCACAAGTTGAAAATGACAGTAACGGGCCGTAAGTAAACGAATGATGCAAATGAGCCCAAGAATAAATGGGCTCTGAGAAGGCCGAAAGATAACATGGGTTGGAAATGGCCCAACGGAATAACGGGCCGTTAATGGGTATAAAGTGATACATTGTTCATTACGGTCCAGTTTCACCACGGGTCGTTAATGGGTGTAAAGTGATACACTGTTCATTACGGGCCAGTTTCACCACGGGCCGTTAATAGGCCAAGAGTTACATAGGGCCTCATATGGGCCGAAAGACGTCATGGGCCATACATGGGCCAGAAGTGAAAACGGGCTGGAATCATATTGGATGACCTAGATGACGCTACTGGGCCGAATTCGGATAGGGCGTAACAGGCCTTGGGTTAGCGGGCTGTAAATGGGCTATATGCGAACAGGCCGTTAACAGGCTTTCCATGGGTCGGCCCGCCACCTTTTGACCAAATGGGCCGGCCTTTTCACAGGAATGGGCCTCTGTTGGGCCGTGCCACGTGTCGACGTATCATAGGCGCCTTCTGTCCAATGAGTGGATGACATCTGTCCCAACGATGAGCCGACACGTGTTTCCTCCAGCCAATGATGATTTTACACGTGGAAAATCCCCATTGGTCAGGGCTGTTAACGGGTTATCGGATCCAAAACCCGACCCGATAGCTTAACGGTGTTCCGTTATGATGGATGCCACGTGTCGGTCACCCTTGACGAAAGCACTTCTGTGACGCGCGATTTATCGCCATGGAAGTGCACACTTCCATGATGATAATTTTGGTAATGTCATGGAACACTTCTACGACAGCACAGGTATGACTATATTGATTCTTTCATAAAATTGTCATGGATGTACATGCATGACAAAAAACGCGACCTACTGTGACAAACACGCATCATCATGAAAGTGTATTTTTTTGTAGTTCATATGGAACAACTTTGGGGTTTATGGAATTTGATGCACAAGCATTATTCCCGCTTAGTACAAGTGAAGGCTAGAAAAAGACTGGGAAGCGACCAGCTAGGGAGTGACAACAGTCATGAACATGCATTAAAATTAATCAACACCGAATACAAGCATGAGTAGGATATAATGCACCATGAACATAAATATCGTAGAGGCTATGTTGATTTTGTTTCCACTACATGCGTGAACAAGTGCCAAGTCAAGCCACTCCAATCATTCAAAAGAGGTTACCACCCTATCATACCACATCACAACCATTTTAATAGCATGTTGGCACGCAAGGTAAACCATTATAAGCTCCTAGCTAATTAAGCATGGCATAAGCAACTATAATCTCTAATTGTCATTGCAAATATGTTTCTTTCATAATAGGCTGAATCAGGAACGATGAACTAATCATATTTACAAAAACAAGAGAGGTCGAGTTCATACCAGCTTTTCTCATCTCAATAAGTTCATCTTATAATCATCATTATTGCCTTTCACTTGCATGACCGAACGGTGTGAACAATAATAATAGTGCACGTGCATTGGACTAAGCTGGAATCTGCAAGCATTCAATTCAAGAGAGAAGACAAGGTAATATGGGCTCTTTGTTAGATCAGCAATAATGCAAATGAGCGCCACTCAACATTTTCATTATGGTCTTCTCCTCTCGATCCCCAAAGAAAAAGAAAAGAAACAAAACTATTTACACTGGAAAGCTCCCAACAAGCAAAAGAAGAACGGGAAATCTTTTTGGGTCTTCTTTTTAATTACTACTACTACAGGCATAGAAAGTAAAGTAACTAAAAGCTACAACTAATTTTTCTGTTTTTCTTAAGGTTTATTAAGGCACACAAGAAGAAAGCTAAAAAGGAAGTAAACTATCATGGATGATAAAGTGAAAAAGTATGAGCACCGACAACTGGCATGAGTGTGTGAACATGAATGTAATGTCGGTGAGAAATACGTACTCCCCCAAGCTTAGGCTTTTAGCCTAAGTTCGTCTATGCCCATGGATCAAAGTGGCCCTCTCCGGTGTAAGGAGGAGTGTCCTCTGGATGCCACTGGTTCGCAATCTCCTCCGGATTCCACTGATAAACTGACTGACGATAAGGGTCCTGAGGTGGTTCCAGCTCAGGCTCTGGAGCTAGTGTCACACTCCAGTATGCATAAACGTCCTCCGGTAAAACAAGGTACTTGCCTGAAAATATGTTAAACAGAGAGGGAGCAAGCAAGGTAATAGTCTCGAAGTAATTCTTACCTAAAATCATTCTATATTTAAGCAACTTCTTCTTATTCTTAACAATAAAATCATGTGCTACCATGCTCTTATAATCTAGAAAAATATTAGGCAGCAACTTTTCCTCTTTCTCATAATGCCTAATAGGTATGTTAAAGAGTGCAGCAAGGCACGGGGCAAAGTTGCCTCCTAAGACGGGGCCCTTGGTGCAGTTCAGATTTAACCGTTTAGCAACAATAGCGCCTAAACTGAAATTAGTATCTTGAAACAAGGCATGGCGTAAAATAAAATATCAGGAGCACTAAGGTTCCCATAATACCCGCGACCAATTAAGCATCTACTAGCAAATATTGAAAAGTAACGTAGAACAGGAAAATGTATGCTAGTTATTCTTGCATCGGAAACTTTCCTTGTTTCCCCTACAGCAATCATATCAATAAATCCCTCCACATCATCACGATGTGGTTCCTCTATGCTGCCCTCAAAAGGTATCAAACAAACCCGACAAATATCACGAAGTGACATCTCCTCATGCTCATCATACAAATAAAATTCCACCGAAGTTGGTGAGCTCCTAGCATGGAAATGAAAGTTTTGCACAAAGATATTGGTGAGTAAGAGATACTGTTCGCGTTGGTCGTGGAGGAAGGCGGTGAGGCCTGCATTCTCAGCCAAATAATAAAAATCTTCATGAATCCCAACTTCTCTCAAGAAATCATCACAAGGCCATTCACACGGCTGAACCTCCGTAGTACGAGGGAGATTATACTTGGGCTTCTTGTTCTCTTCACTTTGTTTATCCTTCGAGCTTCGGCTCGATGAGCCCGTCAAAAATCTCTTCATCTTTTTCTGAAATTTTCGGAAATTTTTAGCAACTCAACATAAAAGTGAACCAAACTCAACAAAATTGAAAGCAACTACTCCTACAAGTGCCTAGAGGCCATATCATGCGTTAAAACTACTTTTGACCACATAAATTTGACATGCAAGCTCAAGAACAGGATCACCTAAGCAGCAAAAATTTGCAATAAATAAAGCACTAGAACAAAAACTAATTGGACCACTGGAGGAGTCACATACCAAAGAACAATCCCCCAAAGCAGTTTTGTGAATGGAGCTTTGAGCTAGGAGATCAAAAATGGCAGCAAGATGAGCTAGAACCCGGATTTGAGCTGGCTAGTGATTTTTTTGGGAGGAAGAAGGAGTGTGTGGTGGCTGAAATAAGTGGAGGGGAGCCACCAGGGGCCCACGAGGCAGGGGGCAAGCCCAAGGGGGTAGGGCGCGCCCTGGACCCTCGTGGCGAGGTGCTAGCTCCCTGTGATGTGTTCTCAGTGCCAAATATTCTCAAATATTTCAGAAAAAATCATATTAAATTTTCAGGGCATTTGGAGAACTTTTATTTTTGAGGTATTTTTTATTGCATGGATAATTCAGAAAACTAACAGAAATTCCTATTTTTGCTTTATTTAATATGAATAATAGAAAGTAAAAAGAGGGTACAGAGAGTTGTGTTTTCTAAATTCATCCATCTCATGCTCATCAAAAGGAATCCACTAACAAGGTTGATCAGGTCTTGTTAACAAACTCATTTCGAATAACATGAAACCAGAGAATTTTCGAATAACACTAGGTTACCTCAACGGGGATATGCACATCCCCAACAATAAGAATATCACATTTCTTCCTGACAGTAGGAAGAGGAAATTCAAAACCTCCAAAAATAATCGATGAAATTTTTCCAATGGAATTCATACTGTGGACTTGCGGTTGTTTCCTCGGAAAGTGTACCATATGCTCATTACCATTAACATGAAAAGTGGCATTGCCTTTGTTGCAATCAATAACAGCCCCTGCAGTATTCAAAAAGGGTCTACCAAGGATAATCGACATACTATCATCCTCGGGAATATCAAGAATAACAAAGTCCGTTAAAATAGTAACATTTGCAACCACAACAGGCACATCCTCACAAATACCGACAGGTATAGCAGTTGATTTGTCAGCCATTTGCAAATATATTTCAGTAGGTGTCAACTCATTCGAATCAAGTCTACGATATAAAGAGATAGGCATAACACTAACACCGGCTCCAAGATCACATAAAGCAGTTTTAATAAAGTTTCTTTTAATGGGGCATGGTATAGTTGGTACTCCTGGATCTCCAAGTTTCTTTGGTATTCCACCCTTAAAAGTGTAATTAGCAAGCATGGTGGAAATCTCAGCTTGTGATATTCTCTTATTAGTAACAATATCTTTCATATACTTAGCATAATGATTCATTTTAAGCATATCAGTCAAACGCATATGCAAAAAGATAGGTCTAATCATTTCAGCAAAGCGCTCAAAATCCTCATCATCCTTTTTCTTGGATGATTTAGGAGGAAAAGGCATGGGTTTCTGAACCCATTGTTCTCTTTCTTTACCGCGCTTCCTAGCAACGAAGTCTCTCTTATCATAACGTTGATTCTTTGATTGTGGGTTATCAAGATCAACAGCAGGTTCAATATCTACATCATTATCATTGCTAGGTTGAGCATCAATATGAACATCATCATTAACATTATCACTAGGTTCATGCTCATTACTAGATTGTGTTTCAGCATCAGAAATAGAAATATCATTGGGATTCTCAGGTGTGTTAATAACAGGTTCACTAGAAGCATGCAAAGTCCTATCATTTTTCTTTTTCTTCCTTTTAGAAGGACTAGGTACATCTACATTAGCTCTCTGAGAATCTGGCTCAATTCTCTTTGGGTGGCCTTCAGGATACAAAGGTTCCTGAGTCATTTTACCACCTCTAGTCATAACTCTATCAACATTATCATTCTTATTATTATTTAATTCATTGAGAAAATCATTTTGAGCTTTAAGCACTTGTTCTACTTGAGTGGTAACCATAGAAGCATGTTTACTAATAAGTTTAAGTTCCCCTTTAACATTAGCCATATAATCACCCAAGTGTTCAAGCATATCAGCATTGTGTTTCAATTGTCTACCAACATAAGCATTGAAGTTTTCGTGTTTAACCATAAAGTCATCAAACTCATCTATGCATGGGCTAGAAAACTTAGTAAATGGGATTTCACATTTATCGAATCTATAGAGAGGATTTACCTTTACTACCTGTGTCGGGTTATCAAGACCATGTGTTTCTTCAACAGACGGCAAATTAAGGCCATGTATTTCTTCCACAGGAGGTAAATTCTTAACATCTTCAGCTTTTATACCTTTTTCTTTCATAGATTTCTTTGCCTCTTGCATATCTTCAGGACTGAGAAATAGAATACCCCTTTTCTTCGGAGTTGGCTTAGGAATTGGTTCAGGAAGTGCCCAATTATTTTCATTGGTCAACATATTATTCAATAGAATTTCAGCTTGATCAACAGTTCTTTCCCTGAAAACACAACCAGAACAACTATCCAGGTAATCTCTGGAAGCATCGGTTAGTCCATTATAAAAGATATCAAGTATTTCATTTTTCTTGAGAGGATGATCAGGCAAATCATTAAGTAATTGGAGAAGCCTCCCACAAGCTTGTGGGAGACTCTCTTCTTCAATTTGCACAAAATTATATATTTCTCTTAAAGCAACTTGTTTCTTATCAGTGAGGAAATATTTAGCAGAGAAGTAATAAATCATATCCTGGGGACTACACACACAACCAGGATCAAGAGAATTAAACCATATCTTAGCATCACCCTTTAATGAGAATGGAAATAATTTAAGGATATAATAGTAGCGAGTTTTCTCGTCATTAGTGAACAGGGTAGCTATATCACTTAATTTAATAAGATGTGCCACAACAGTTTCAGATTCATAGCCATAAAAAGGATCAGGTTCAACCAAAGTGATTAACTCGGGATCAACAGAGAAATCATAATCCTTATCAGTAATAAAGATAGGTGAAGTAGCAAAAGCAGGGTCATATTTAATTCTAGCATTCAAAAACTTTTATTTAATCTTAGCTAATAATTTCTTAAGATCAGATCTATCATTGCAAGCAAGAAAGTCTCTAGCAGTTTCTTCATCCATAACATAACCCTCAGGAACAACAGGCAATTCATATCTAGGGGGAGAATCTTCATCATCACTTTCATCAATATTATCAGTTTCTATAATTTCATTCTCTCTAGCCCTAGCAAGTTGTTCATCAAGAAATTCACCTAGCGGCATAGTAGTATCAAGCATAGAAGTAGTTTCATCATAAGTATCATGCAAAGCAGAAGTGGCATCATCAATAACATGCGACCTATCAGAATCAATAGCATGTGTAGGTGTCGCAAGTTCACTCAAAACAGAAGGTGAATCAAGTGCAGAGCTAGATGTCAGTTCCTTACCACCGCTCGTAGTTGAGGGAAAAATCTTTGTTCTTTGATCTTTCAAGTTCTTCATAGTGATAAGCAGATATAAATCCCAAGTGACTCGAAGAATAGAGCTATGCTCCCCGGCAACGGCACCAGAAAATATTCTTGATAACCCACAAGTATAGGGGATCGCAACAGTTTTCGAGGGTAGAGTATTCAACCCAAATTTATTGATTCGACACAAGGGGAGCCAAAGAATATTCTCAAGTATTAGCAGTTGAGTTATCAATTCAACCACACCTGGAAAGTTAATATCTGCAGCAAAGTGTTTAGTAGGAAAGTAATATGATAGTAGTGGTAACGGTAGCAAAAGTAATATTTTTGGGTTTTGTAGTGATTGCAACAATAGCAACGGAAAAGTAAATAAGCGAAGAACAATATATGAAAAGCTCGTAGGCATTGGATCGGTGATGGAGAATTATGCCAGATGCGATCAATCATGTAACAGTCATAACATAGGGTGACACAGAACTAGCTCCAGTTCATCAATGTAATGTAGGCATGTATTCCGATTATAGTCATACGTGCTTATGGAAAAGAACTTGCATGACATATTTTGTCCTATCCTCCCGTGGCAGCGGGGTCCTATTGGAAACTAAAGGATTTTAAGGCCTCCTTTTAATAGAGTACCGGACCAAAGCATTAACACATAGTGAATACATGAACTCCTCAAACTACGGTCATCACTGGGAGTGGTCCCGATTATTGTCACTTCGGGGTTGCCGGATCATAACACATAGTAGGTGACTATAGACTTGCAAGATCAGATCAAGAACTGACGTATTTTCATGAAAACATAATAGGTTCAGATCTGAAATCATGGCACTCGGGCCCTAGTGACAAGCATTAAGCATAGCAAAGTCATAGCAACATCAATCTCAGAACATAGTGGATACTAGGGATCAAACCCTAACAAAACTAACTCTATTACATGATAAAACTCATCCAACCCATCACCGTCCAGCAAGCCTATGATGGAATTACTCACGCACGGCGGTGAGCATCATGAAATTGGTGATGGAGGAAGGTTGATGATGACGATGGCGACGGATTCCCCTCTCCGGAGCCCCGAACGGACTCCAGATCAGCCCTCCCGGGAGAGTTTAGGGCTTGGCGACGGCTCCGTATCGTAAAACGTGATGAATCCTTCTCTCTGATTTTTTTCTCCCCGAAAGTGAATGTATGGAGTTAAGTTTGAGGTCGGTGGAGCATGAGGGGGCCCACGAGGCAGGGGCATGCCCAGGGGGTAGGGCGCGCCCCCACCCTCATGGACAGGGTGTGGGCCCCCTGACGTGGATCTTTCTTCCAATATTTTTATATATTCCAAAATAATTCTCCGTTGATTTTCAGGTCATTCCGAGAACTTTTATTTCTGCACAAAAATAATACCATGGCAATTCTGCTGAAAACAACGTCAGTCCGGGTTAGTTCCATTCAAATCATGCAAGTTAGAGTCCAAAACAAGGGCAAAAGTGTTTGGAAAAGTAGATACGACGGAGATGTATCATACTGTTGTTCCTAATGATAAAGATGAATTGATCCCACAAAGAATTGTTATAGGTTATAGAATGGTAATTGATTTCCACAGATTAAATAAAGCTACTAAAAAAGGATCATTACCCTTTACCTTTTATTGCTCAAATGCTTGAAATATTATCCAAACATACACATTTTTGCTTTCTAGATGGTTATTCTGGTTTCTCTCAAATACCGGTGTCAAAAGAGGATCAAGAAAAGACAACTTTTACTTGCACTTTCGGTACCTTTGCTTATAGACGTATGCCTTTTGGTTTATGCAATGCACCTTCTACTTTTCAAAGATGTATGACGGCTATATTCTCTCACTTTTGTGAAAAGATTGTTGAGGTTTTCATGGACGATTTTTCTGTATAGGGAACTTCTTTTGATGATTGCTTAAGCAACCTTGATCGAGTTTTGCAGAGATGTGAAGAAACTAATCTTGTCTTGAATTGGGAGAAGTGCCACTTTATGGTTAATGAAGGTATTGTCTTGGGGCATAAAATTTCTGAAAGAGGTATTGAAGTTGATAAAGCTAAAGTTGATGCTATTGAAAAGATGCCTTGTCCTAAGGACATTAAAGGTATAAGAAGCTTCCTTGGTCATGCCGGTTTTTATAGGAGGTTCATTAAGGACTTCTCTAAAATTTCTCGGCCTCTAACTAATCTCTTACAAAAAGATGTTCCTTTTGTCTTTGATGATGATTGTGTAGAAGCCTTTGAAATACTTAAGAAAGCTTTGATTTCTGCACCTATTGTTCAGCCTCCTGATTGGAATTTACCATTTGAAATCATGTGTGATGCTAGTGATTATGTTGTAGGGGCTGTTCTAGGACAAAGAGTTGATAAGAAATTAAATGTTATCCAATATGCTAGTAAAACTCTAGACAGTGCCCAAAGAAATTATGCTACTACTGAAAAGGAATTTTTAACAGTTGTGTTTGCTTGTGATAAGTTCAGACCTTATATTGTTGATTCTAAAGTAACTGTTCACACTGATCATGCTGCTATTAAATATCTTATGGAAAAGATGCTAAACCTAGACTTATTAGATGGATTCTCTTGCTATAAGAATTTGATTTGCATATTATTGATAGAAAGGGACCTGAGAACCCCGTTGCAGACAACTTGTCTAGGTTAGAGAATATTCTTGATGACCCACTACCTATTGATGATAGCTTTACTGATGAACAATTAGCTATGATAAATGCTTCTCATACTGCTCCATGGTATGCTAATTATGCTAATTATATTGTTGCTAAGTTTATACCACCTAGTTTCACATACCAGCAAAAGAAAAATTTCTTCTATGATTTAAGACATTACTTCTCGGATGACCCACATCTTTATAAACAAGGAGTAGATGGTGTTATTAGACATTGTGTACCTGAGCATGAACAGGAACAGATCCTATGCAAGTGTCACTCCGAGGCTTATGGAGGACACCATGCTGGAGACAGAACTGCACATATGGTATTGCAATCCGGTTTTTATTGGCCTACTCTCTTCAAGGATGCCCGTAAGTTTGTCTTGTCTTGTGATGAATGTCAAAGAATTTGTAATATTAGTAGACGTCAAGAAATGCCTATGAATTATTCACTTGTTATTGAACCATTTGATGTTTGGGGCTTTGATTATATGGGACCTATTCCTTCCTCTAATGGGTACACACATATTTTAGTTGCTGTTGATTACGTTACTAAGTGGGTAGAAGATATTCCAACTAGTAGTGTTGATCATAACACCTCTATTAAGATGCTTAAAGAAGTTATTTTTCTAAGGTTTAGAGTCCCTAGATACTTAATGACTGATGGTGGTTCACATTTTATTCATGGTGCCTTTCGTAAAATGCTTGCTAAGTATGACGTTAATCATAGAATTGCATCTCCTTATCACCCACAGTCTAGCGGTCAAGTAGAATTGAGTAATAGAGAGCTTAATTTAATTTTGCGAAAGACTGTTAATAGATCTAGAATGAATTGGTCCAAGAAACTTGATGATGCATTATGGGCCTATAGAACTGCATACAGAAATCCTATGGGTATGTCTCCGTATAAAATGGTTTTGTTGGGGAACGTTGCAGAAAACAAAAAATTTCCTACTGTTTCACCAAGATCTATCTATGGAGTCATCTAGCAACGAGAGGGAGGCGCCAGGACTTCAGGGTGTGGCTGCCCTCCCTCCCCCCCCCCCTTTATATAGGCCCCTAGGGGGTGCGCCGGCCCTAGGAGATGGGATCTCCTAGGGGGGGCGGCCAAGGGGGAGGAGTGCCCCCCAAGGCAAGTGGAGGCGCCCCCTCCCCTAGGGTTCCCAACCCTAGGCGCATGGGGGTCCAAGGGGGGCGCACCAGCCCACTATGGGCTGGTTCCCTCCCCACTTCAGCCCATGGGGCCCTCCGGGATGGGTGGCCCCACCCGGTGGACCCCCGGGACCCTTCCGGTGGTCCCGGTACAATACCGGTGACCCCGAAACTTTTCCGATGGCCGAAATAACACTTCCTATATATAATTCTTCACCTCCGGACCATTCCGGAACTTCTCGTGACATCCAGGATCTCATACGGGACTCCGAACAACTTTCGGATTACTGCATACTCATATCTATACAACCCTAGCGTCACCGAACCTTAAGTGTGTAGACCCTACGGGTTCGGGAGACATGTAGACATGACCGAGACAACTCTCCGGTCAATAACCAACAGCGGGATATGGATACCCATGTTGGCTCCCACATGCTCCTCGATGATCTCATCAGATGAACCACGATGTCGAGGATTCAAGCAACCCCGTATAGAATTCCCTTTGTCAATCGGTATTTTACTTGCCCGAGATTCGATCGTCGGTATCCCAATATCTCGTTCAATCTTGTTACCGGCAAGTCACTTTACTCATACCGTAATGCATTATCCTGTGACCAGACTGTCGTGGTTTTGTCACGGCAGATGTCCTAGAGAAAGGACTTAGTCGTGGAGTCATCGCGATGGGTTAGATTGAAGGGGTTAACGCAGACACAAGGACGCAAGAGAGTTTATACTAGTTCGACCCCTTCAATGAAGGTAAAAGCCTACGTCTAGTTGTGATGGAATTGATGGGTGTTTCGATGACTAGGGAGCAAACAAGCTTCGCCTATATCTCGAGTTGTTGTCTGTTTTCCTTGAACCGCCGCCGGGTCGTCCCCTTATATACATGGGTGACGCCCGTCGGTTTACAGAGTACCAACACCGGCTCATAGATGTGTCCGGTTTGGTCTCTACTTATTCCTAACTTACAATACAAGTTACATATTGGCGCCGGTTTATGGCTACAGGCTCTCAACCGATTATGGGTCTTGAGCCCTCATCTACCTTCATGGGCTTTAACATACTTAACTACTGATGAAGTTAATTCGGCCCATATAGGCCGGTTTACGCCAAGTAGTAATATCCCCAACATTAAGCCCAAGATTGATTTGAACAGGTTCATGTCAATCCTTAGCAAAAACTTCATCTTCAACATCTTCTTGTAATTTGGTGAACCGCCATGATGTCATCTTCTCTGATTGCTGTAAACCGGTGTGACATCATCTGTCATAAAGAAACTATCCATGATACCTTCTTGTTTAATAGATCTGTGATAATCAAGGCGGCAGCTCTGTTTCCAAACTTGCGGCCCTTGATTTTCGCGCCTGACCCATGTCCCTTGCTTTATAAATAAGACCGAAGGGTCATTTCTTTTTTCCCCTTCGTGCCCTTCTGCTTCATCTTCCTCGCGTCGCCCAGTCTTCGGAGCTCCGCCGCCGCCGTCGACCTCTGCATCAACTATGGCCGCTGCATCCCCCTGAGCGTACCAGAGCACCGCGGCGACCTTCCGCTTCTTCCTCAACTCCGGTAAGTCTTCTATCCTTTTCATCATAGATCTGTTCTAGGGTTTCCATGTTCTCTAGCGTTCATCGCTTGCTTCTTGTTCATATAATAGATCCTTACACGAGTCTGTGAATCTTCGCTCTGTGTAGCAATAGTTTTTATCCTCCGTTTTTACTTTCGCATATTAAGACCATAGATCTTATCCGTACCTTTGCTTATTGAATCGGCACTGCTCCTTTTGGGCCTTGAATATTGATCTCCTTTATAAACATGTTCCAGATCCAAAGTTGTAGTATAATCTTGTGAAATCTTTTTTTGCGTACTTACTCATCTGCAGTCTTGGCTGTTCAATGCTTAGACCAGGCGGTTTAACTTTGTAGAAAAATTTGACAAACCGGTATATACCATTAGTCCCCTTGTTGAACCGCCAGATGTTGGTTGCTTCATGAAACTCCGGTTCAGATAGTTCTGTCTCCGGTTTAACAGTGCCCATACCAATGTACCTTGATCAAAGGCATTTTTGAACCGGGATCTTCTGCCTTGTAGATTCCATCATGGCCAAGCAAGTCTATGAGTGCAATTGGGTTCCTTCTCGCGTCACAGAGGATCAACTAGATGATTTAGTCCTGATTGGCGCCTTAGGCAGCAAAGATACCATCCATTGGAGGGCTCCTGGCAAAGAATGCCCTCCCACACCTCGAGAAGGAGAGGTTGTTGTTTTCATAGATCACTTAGCCCGGGGATTTAAGCCGCCCAGTTCTAAATTTTACCGGGATGTTTTAGCCGATTTTTAACTCCATCCGCAAGACACTAGCCCCAACTCTGTTACAAATATGTGCCACTTCCAAGTGCTCCGTGAGGTGTTCTTTCAAGAGGAGCCCACAGTGGAATTATTCAGAGATCTTTTCCATCTAAACTGCCGTACTGAGTTTACTGATGGCTCCAATACAGAGTTGGGTGGCGTGGCGATTCAGAAAAGGAAAGAGGTCACATACCCTCACGCCAAGCTGCACAGTCACCCCAAGGAGTGGAATTAGACATGGTTCTACTGCAAAGACACCTCCCCTGCTGGTGAGAATCCCTTGCCTGGCTTTCGTCCGGAGTGGCTCAGCAATACACACCCTTTTCCTCAAAGATTGACTGCCCAGGAGAGAAGCAAATATGCTCCCCAGCTGTCAAAGCTCAGAGCCTTTATGGCCAACGGTTTAACAGGGGTTGATCTCGCTCGCTGTTAGATATCATGGAGCATACTGCCCCTTAGTCAGCGCTCCGGTTTGATGTGCGAGTATACTGATAGTGTTGATGACCCACTGCGACATTCAAAACTCCAGCTCTCCGGTGAAGAAATCACAGAGGATGTGCGTAAGATACTGAATGAACCGGAACACGTCTGCGCTAGAACCGGCCTGCTTCCCTTCTGTGCCACCAACAAACCGCCAGCTGTAAGACTTTGATTTTTCTCTTTGCTGAATCTGTTATTGATATGTCTGGTCATTGTTTTTAATATCAGTGTCTGCATAATCAGGGCGATGATCCGTTTTGGAGCAAAAAGCTGCAGCAGGAGAAACCAGAGAAACCAGACAAACCGAAAAGAGCAACCCGGCAAAAGACAGATGTGAAGAAGACTGCCCACAGGAAAAGAACCAATGCATCTTCTAATCCGGCCCCTGATGATGAGGTGGATAATCCGGACTTCGAGGTAGAGCTTGACTCACTTGGTTTATTTGTCATGCGTCTTATTGATGATGATATTTGTCAGGATGATGCCGAAGCCAGCCACGCGGATGTTGCAGAGGTAATTATTCTCTCTTTTGATTCAGAAACTTTGCCTTCACAAAAAATCCGTTAGGCAAACCGGAAAGTTAAATTTTCTCATCCTCTTGTTTATTTGGATCCTAAACTTCTTATGAAGACTCAACAACATGAAGCTCGCCGCACCACCCGGCACAGCGGCCAGGTAGTTACCTCCGCCGGTTTACCGAACAGTCCGGCTCAGAAACGCCATTCCAAGGTCTCTAATTTGCTTGTCAGTGTTTGTCCTAAAGCGGGCTGCTTTCGTCAACCTCTTAATCCGTCTGACTCCGATTACCAGGTTATTTCCCACTCATCTTCTGGCGAGTCATCGGCTACTCAGCTCCCACCGCTCAAAACGGTGCTTGGGTAAGCTATACTTATTGTGATGTTTGCAGTACATTGCCTTAGAACATATGTTGTATTTAATTTTGTTATTCTTCTCAGGGCCAAACCTAGGCCAAGCAAGAAGGCCCGCCTGGACAAAGCGGCCGAAGAAGATGTCATTCTTGAACCACTGAGCCAAGCAATCCTGTCGCTTTATCCAAACATTCTGCCAAGGAAGAATTTCCTACTTTTGGCAAAGGCAAGTGGAACGCTGATCTGACGACTTACGCTGCTCTGAACGCCCAAGATATCCATTCCGGCTATCTGTACCGGCTGTATACCAGCCGTGATTACGAAGCCGGTCTGGTTAATATGATGAAAGATAAATATGAGGTAACTCCCATATGCTCCTTCCTTCTTGTATGCTTCAATTATTGCTGACTCTCCTAGCCCCCAAGGGCCGGTTTGAAATATTCTTTCAAACCGGGACTTAATAATATAAATCTTGATGCTTTGAAATTTGCTGATGTAGCCCCCAAGGGCCGGTTCAACTTAGCGTAGTTAAACCGGTACTTTAAGTAATTGAAACTGCTGCACCAGAATACATATGATCAAATAGCCATTAGCCCCCAAGTGCCAAGTTGAATGTTTGTATTGATCTTGGGACTTTGTAAACAATTGAAAGATGAAGATCGAATATGCATTAGCCCCCAAGTGCTAAGCGCATAACTTGTTATGTGGTTGGTACTTGAATCCTTCTACCGATTTGTTGAAACATATATCTCTATGCTTGTAGGCAGAGCTGAAGGCGAAAGAAAACCAAGTCATTGATCTTCAAGAAAACCTGAAAACCCAACAGGCTGAAACCTCCAAAGCAAAAGAGGAATTAGCCAGTGCTTTAAGCGCCATGGAACAACTTAAGGAGAACTTCAAGAAGAAACGGGCGGATTGGGCCACTGAAAAGTCCGCTTTGATCAAACGAGCAGAGGATGCCGAGGTTGCACTAAAACCAGTGACGGATGAACTGACCAGCATAAAGCGGCATGTTCATGCCATGACCACTGCTATCTTTGGTAAGCCAGCTTGCCTTCTGAATTGGCTCTGCCTTCTTACAGAGTCACCGGTTTACTAACCCTTTATGGTATTTCAGGGACACGCATTGGTCACTTGGGGTCAGATGTGCGGAAGAAATTGAAAGCCGCCTATACATTTGTTGAACAATTGTATACTGGTGCCCAGCGGATCATCTGTACCGCGTCTCATAACAAACCGGCGCCCACTTCGATTCAAGATACTCTTATGAAACTGTCAGTGCTTCCTGCCCGGGTTGAAGAGCTGAAGAAATTTGCTGCTCGAACCAGTGCAATCAATGCTTTAATCCGGGCAAAAGCCTGGGTGCTGGATTTTGATCCTATTGAAGCGGCTCAGGGTTATCCCAGCTTGAAAGAAGACGGGTCAGAATTTGGTGAAGCGGATTTGCGAGCAATAAACCGGGAGGTACGTCCGCTAGCTTGTCAACTGGCTGAGGAAGCAGACTTGTCTCATTATCAAGCCCAATATGACAGCCAGAACAAGCGAATAGTTGCACCAATCCATGAATCGGAAAATCTGATCCCTCCAATCCGTAAGCATACTTACGCTCCCGATATTGACCCGTCATTGCTAATCCATGATGAAGCTGTTTTTCAAGCATTAATGGGAATCGACTGGACAACTGTGGATTTCCAGCCACTTGGTAGAGAAACGGAAGCTGAAGCGGCATAGGATGACCCACAACCATCAGGCCAGGCTGGTGGCCAAGCTTAAACCGGAAGCCGATTTTAAAACTGCCTTTCCTTTGTGAAAAACTATTATGTTATTATGGGCACCATGTTGCCTTGTAATAGGCTAGCTAATACCTTTGATGTTGATATGCCTTCGTGCATAACTTGTTCTTCCTGTGGTAATGAACTTTCCAACCACTTTCTGAAATAAGAAATTCGTCAAGTGCCACCGCGGTTGTACCGTCAGGCGGAATATGATGTCTGGATATATAAAATCAAAACATCCGAAACAAAATTTTAAGTATATGATCAAATTTTTGAGATACATAATACATGCCATCGTTGAGTGTGAAGTTGGCTTGGCCAACCTTGAAGCAGAGTTTTGCAAACCCACACTGTTGGAGGAAATAACAACTCCTGTATATATATATGACGCTGGTTACCATGTAAACCGTGCCAGGTCATAATAAACACCGTGTTACTCCATAAGAGGATGTTAACAACAAGGATCAAACCGGACCAATAGTCTCCGGATTGACGTGAACTGTGTTCCGTCAATTGATTGGTTAAAAAACTTTGTCGGTTTAAAAAACACAATGAAAAGCAAAAAAACCCTTCAAAGAAAAGTATGAAGCAAAAGCAACGACAAAAGCGTTTGCCAAAAAAGATTTATTTAAGCAGATCAAAGGGTGTTACCATGGCCAAACATGACCAAGCTCCCGTTAGGTGTAACTATGGTTTTAGTTAGCCAGGTCCCCAAGTGATTCTTGTGGCATTTATGCCGACCAAATGGCGTGGTCATGGTTCGGGTTCGACCAAGCCCCCAAGTGATTCTGTGGCCTTAGGCTGATCAAGAGGCATGACTGGTTCAGACGTGACCAAGTCCCCAAGTGATCTAGTGGCTCTCGCCTATCAAGAGGCATAGTATTGGTTCGGACACGACCAATCCTCCAAGTGATATAACACGATGCTTTTAGAAAAGCGAACTCAAGGGGTAAACCAGAGGCCGCTTTAGAGCAACTCCGTGTAACCTCACATGATGTAAAAGAACAGATACCCCGCTTTAGCTGAGGTTCCGGTTTGCTATATTTAATCATAATATATACATTGTCGTAATATGTACATAAGTATAGCCAATGGCTCAGGTATAGTAAGGCCGAAGATGAGCTATATTCCACGGCCTGTTAGTCTCCTCCTCTGATGTACGTGAGTCCTTATGCTCTCGAATATCGATCAGATAGTATGACCCGTTGTGCAGATTCTTGCTGACCACGAAAGGCCCCTCCCAAGGTGGGGATAGCTTATGCATATCAGTCTGATCTTGGATGAGCCGAAGCACCAAATCTCCTTCCTGAAAGGCTCTGGTTCTGACCCGGCGACTGTGATAACGACAAAGATCCTGCTGGTAAATCGCCGATTGGGCGGCTGCAATGTCACGCTCTTCATCCAACCGGTCCAAAGCATCTTGCCGTGCTGTCTCGTTATCCGCTTCAATATAAGCCGTGACACGAGGTGAATCATGACGGATATCACTGGGGAGAACCGCCTCCGCTCCATAAACCATGAAGAACGGTGTGTATCCTGTTGATCTGTTGGGTGTTGTATTGATGCTCCATAACACAGATGGTAATTCTTCTACCCAACAACCCGGCGTTCTCTGCAAAGGAACCATGAGCTGGGGCTTGATGCCTCTCAAGATCTCTTGATTAGCTCTTTCTGCTTGACCATTGGACTGGGATGTGCCACTGATGAAACGTCGAGCCGGATGTGCTCCCGTTCGCAGAACTCCTTCATAGCACCTTTGGACAAATTGGTACCATTATCTATGATAATACTGTGCAGAAAGCCAAACCGGAAAATCACCTTTTTGATGAACTGAACTGCCGTGGCCGCATCACACTTGCTAACAGGTTCTGCCTCCACCCACTTTGTAAACTTGTCAACCGCCACCAGGAGGTGGGTCTTCTTATCTTTGGACCTTTTAAAAGGCCCAACCATATCCAGCCCCCAAGTCGCAAACGACCAAGTAATTGGAATCATTCTCAATTCTTGAGCCGGTACATGAGCACGTCTTGAAAACCTTTGGCAACCATCACATCGCCTGACCAGATCCTCCGCATCAGCATGAGCAGTTAACCAATAGAAACCATGGCGAAACACTTTAGCCACCAGAGACTTTGAACCGGCATGGTGACCACAATCTCCTTCGTGGATCTCTAACAAAATTTCACGGCCTTCTTCAGGAGACACGCAACGTTGAAAAGCTCCTGAAACACTGCAATGATGCAACTCGCCATTGATGACAGCCATGGACTTGGATCACCGGATTATCTGCCGGGCTAGAATCTCATCTTCTGGCAACTCGCCCTGGTTCTTGTACGCCAGGTAAGGAAGCGTCCAATCCAGAATAACATGAAGAACTGTCACCAATTGAGCCTCCAGATCAGGAATAGCCAAATCCTCTTCACCAGGGATCTTCACCGACGGGTTGTGCAGCACATCCAGAAAAACATTGGGCGGGACCGGTTTGCGCTGAGAGCCCAGCCGGCTTAAAGCGTCCGCCGCTTCATTTTTTCGCCGGTCCAGGTGGTCCACCTGATAGCCTCTGAAATAACCTGCAACAATATCCACCTCACGACGATATGCTGCCATGAGTGGGTCCTTGGAGTCCCAAGTGCCAGACACTTGCTGAGCCACAAGGTCCGAGTCACCGAAGCACTTAACTCAACTTATATTCATCTCCTTAGCCATCCGAAGACCATGGAGCAAGGCTTCATACTCAGCTGCATTGTTAGTACAAGGGAACATTAAATGGAGAACATAACAAAACTTATCACCTCGTGGGGAAGTTAATACGACTCCAGCCCCCGAGCCTTCCAACTGCCTGGATCCGTCAAAATGGATGGTCCAATACGTATGATCCGGCTTTTCTTCAGGTGCTTTCATTTCCATCCAATCATTGATGAAATGAACAAGTGCTTGAGACTTGACCACTGTCCGAGGCACATACTTCAAACCGTACGGCCCCAGCTCTATGGCCCACTTTGCAATCCGGCCAGTTGCTTCCTAGTTCTGGATGATATCTCCCAAAGGAGCAGAACTGACTACCATAATTGAGTGCCCTTGGAAATATTGTTTAAGCTTCCGGCTTGCCATAAAAACTCCATACACCAGCTTCTGCCAATGCGGATACCTTTGCTTGGACTCAATGAGCACCTCGCTGATATAATAAACTGGACGTTGAACCGGATGCTCCTTACCTGCCTCTTTTCGCTCCACCACAATAGCTACGCTGACTGCCCGAACATTAGCAGCAACATATAGCAGTAACGGCTCCTTGTCAACGGGAGCGGCGAGCACAGGCGGATTGGCCAATTGCCGCTTTAAGTCCTCAAATGCTTCATCAGCAGCGGAACTCAAGATAAACTGATCCGTCTTTTTCAACATCTGATACAAAGGGATTGCCTTCTCACCCAGGCGACTAATAAACTGGCTTAGCGCAGCAATCCGGGCTGCCAGGCGTTGAACATCGTTGATACACTTCGGTTTAGCCAGGGAGGTGATAGCCGTGATCTTCTCCAGATTAGCTTCAATTCCCCTGTTGGACACTAGAAAACCCAATAGCTTGCCCGCCGGTACACCAAAGCCACACTTATCCGGATTAAGCATCATCTTGTATGTTCTCAGGTTATCAAAGGTTTCCCTCAAGTCATCAATCAGAGTCTCCTTCTCCCTGGATTTAACCACGATATCATCCACGTAAGCATGTACATTACAGCCAATCTGCTTGTGAAGACATTTTTGTACACACTGTTGGTAAGTTGCCTGGGCACTCTTGAGCCCGAAGGGCATAGACACATAGCAGAAGGCTCCAAAGGGAGTTATAAATGCTGTCTTGTCCTGGTCCTTAACTGCCATTTTGATCTTGTGCTATGTTTAGGATTCGGTCTTGTCCATCACATCATTCTCCTAATGATGTGATCTCGTTATCAATGACATCCAATGTCCATAGTAAGGAAACCATGACTATCTGTTGATCAGCGAGCTAGTCAACTAGTGGCTTACTAGGGACATGTTGGTGTCTATGTATTCAATCATGTATTACGATTTCCGGATAACACAATTATAGCATGAATAAAAGACAATTATCATGAACAAGGAAATATAATAATAATCCTTTTATTATTGCCTCTAGAGCATATTTCCAACAGTCTCCCACTTGCACTAGAGTCAATAATCTAGTTACATTGTGCTGAATCGAACACCCATGGAATTCTGGTGTTGATCATGTTTTGCTCTAGGGAGAGGTTTAGTCAACGGATCTGCTACATTCAAGTCCGTATGTACTTTACAAATATCTATGTCTCCATCTTGAACATTTTCACGAATGGAGTTGAAGTGACGCTTGATGTGCCTGGTCTTCTTGTGAAACCTGGGCTCCTTGGCAAGTGCAATAGCTCCAGTGTTGTCACAGAAGAGTTTGATCGGCCCCGACGCATTGGGTATGACTCCTAGGTCGGTGATGAACTCCTTCACCCAAATTGCTTCATGCGCTGCCTCCGAGGCTGCCATGTACTCCGCTTCACATGTAGATTCCGCCACGACGCTCTGCTTGCAACTGCACCAGCTTACTGCCCCACCATTCAATATATACACGGTTTGTGACTTAGAGTCATCCAGATCTATGTTGAAGCTAGCGTCGACGTAACCCTTTATGACGAGCTCTTCGTCACCTCCATAAATGAGAAACATTTCCTTAGTCCTTTTCAGGTACTTCAGGATATTCTTGACCGCTGTCCAGTGTTCCTTGACGGGATTACTTTGGTACCTACCTACCAAACTTACGGCAAGGTTTACATTAGGTCTGGTACACAGCATGGCATACATAATAGAACCTATGGCTGAGGCATAGGGGATGACACTCATCTCTTCTATATCTTCTGCCGTGGTCGGACATTGAGCTGAGCTCAATTTCACACCTTGCAAGACAGGCAAGAACCCCTTCTTAGACTGATCCATATTGAACTTCTTCAATATCTTATCAAGGAATGTGCTTTGTGAAAGACCTATGAGGCATCTTGATCTATCTCTATAGATCTTGATGCCTAATATATAAGCAGCTTCTCCAAGGTCCTTCATTGAAAAACTCTTATTCAAGTAGGCCTTAATGCTGTCCAAAAGCTCTATATCATTTCCCATCAAAAGTATGTCATCTACATATAATATGAGAAATGCTACAGAGCTCCCACTCACTTTCTTGTAAATGCAGGCTTCTCCATAAGTCTGCATAAACCCAAATGCTTTGATCATCTCATCAAAGAGAATGTTCCAACTCCGAGATGCTTGCACCAGCCCATAAATCAAGCGTTGGAGCTTGCACACCTTGTCAGCATTCTTAGGATCGACAAAACCTTCTGGCTGCATCATATACAATTCTTCCTTCCGGAAATCATTAAGGAATGTCGTTTTGACGTCCATTTGCCATATCTCATAATCATAGAATGCGGCAATTGCTAACATGATTCGGATGGACTTCAACTTCGCTACCGGTGAGAAAGTCTCATCGTAGTTAACCCCTTGAACTTGTCGATAACCCTTAGCGACAAGCCGAGCTTTACAGATGGTCACATTACCATCCGCGTCTGTCTTCTTCTTAAAGATCTATTTATTTTCTATGGCTCGCCGCTCAACGGGCAAGTCAGTCAAAGTCCATACTTCGTTTTCATACATGGATCCTATCTCGGATTTCATGGCTTCCAGCCATTTGTTAGAATCCGGGCCCGCCATCGCTTCTTCATAGTTCGAAGGTTCACCATTGTCTAATAACATGATTTCCAAGACAGGGTTGCCGTACCACTCTGGTGCGGAACGTGTCCTTGTGGACCTACGAAGTTCAGTAGCAACTTGATCTGAAGTTTCATGATCATCATCATTAACTTCCTCTCTAGTCGGTGCAGGCACCTCAGGAACATTTTCTTGAGTTGCGCCATTTTCTGGTTCAAGAGGTAATACTTCATCAAGTTCTACTTTCCTCCCACTTACTTCTTTCGAGAGAAACTCCTTATCTAGAAAGGATCCATTCTTGGCAACAAAGATCTTGCCTTCGGATCTAAGGTAGAAGGTATACCCAATAGTTTCTTTAGGGTATCCTATGAAGACGCATTTTTCCGACTTGGGTTCAAGCTTTTCAGGTTGAAGTTTCTTGACATAAGCATCGCATCCCCAAACTTTTAGAAACGACAGCTTAGGTTTCTTCCCAAACCATAATTCATACGGTGTCGTCTCAATGGATTTCGATGGAGCCCTATTTGCGGCAGTCTCTAAAGCATAGCCCCAAAATGATAGTGGTAAATCGGTAAGAGACATCATAGATCGCACCATATCTAATAGAGTGCGATTACGACGTTCGGACACACCATTACGCTGAGGTGTTCCAGGCGGCGTGAGTTGTGAAACTATTCCACTTTTTCTTAAGTGTGTGCCAAATTCGTGACTCAAGTATTCTCCTCCACGATCTGATCGCAAGAACTTGATTTTCCTGTCACGTTGATTTTCAACCTCACTCTGAAATTCCATGAACCTTTCAAAGGTCTCAGACTTTTGTTTCATTAAGTAGACATACCCATATCTACTCAAGTCATTAGTGAGGGTGAGAACATAACGATAACCATCACGAGCCTCAACACTCATTGGACCGCACACATCAGTATGTATGATTTCCAATAAGTTGGTTGCTCGCTCCATTGTTCCTGAGAACGGAGTCTTGGTCATTTTACCCATGAGGCATGGTTCGCACGTGTCAAATGATTCGTAATCAAGAGACTCTAAAAGTCCATCTGCATGGAGCTTCTTCATGCGTTTGACACCTATGTGACCAAGGCAGCAGTGCCACAAGTATGTGGGACTATCATTATCAACCTTACATCTTTTGGTACTCACACTATGAATATGTGTAGCATTACGCTCGAGATTCATTAAGAATAAACCATTCACCATCGGAGCATGACCATAAAACATATCTCTCATACAAATAGAACAACCATTATTCTCGGATTTAAATGAGTAGCCATCTCGTATTAAACGAGATCCTGATACAATGTTCATGCTCAAACTTGGCACTAAATAACAATTATTGAGGTTCGAAACTAATCCCATAGGTAAATGTAGAGGTAGCGTGCCGACGGCGATCACATCGACCTTGGAACTATTCCCGATGCGCATCGTCACCTCGTCCTTCGCTAGTCTCCGCTTATTCCGTAGCACCTGCTTTGAGTTACAAATGTGAGCAACTGCACCAGTATCAAATACCCAGGAGCTACTACGAGTACTGGTAAGGTACACATCAATTACATGTATATCACATATACCTTTTGTTTTGCCGGCCTTCTTGTCCGCTAAGTATTTGGGGCAGTTCCGCTTCCAGTGACCACTTTCCTTGCAATAAAAGCACTCAGTCTTGGGCTTGGGTCCATTCTTTGGCTTCTTCCCGGCAGCTTGCTTGCCGGGTGCGGCAACTCCCTTGTCGTCCTTCTTGAAGTTCTTCTTACCCTTGCCTTTCTTGAACTTAGTGGTTTTATTCACCATCAATACTTGATGTTCCTTTTTGACATCTACCTCTGCTGATTTCAGCATTGCAAATACTTCAGGAATGGTCTTTTCCATCCCCTGCATATTGAAGTTCATCACAAAGCTCTTGTAGCTCGGTGGAAGCAACTGAAGGATTCTTTCAATGACCGAGTCATCCGGGGGATTAACTCCCAGCTGAGTCAAGCGGTTATGTAACCCAGACATAGTGAGTATGTGCTCACTGACAGAACTGTTTTCCTCCATCTTACAGCTGAAGAACTTGTCGGAGACTTCATATCTCTCGACCCGGGCATGAGCTTGAAAAACCATTTTCAACTCTTCGAACATCTCATATGCTCCGTGTCTCTCAAAACGCTTTTGGATCCCCGGCTCTAAGCTATAAAGCATGCCGCACTGAACGAGGGAGTAATCATCGGTACGTGTCTGCCAAGCGTTCATAACGTCTTGTTCTGCAGGGAGAGCAGGTGGTTCACCTAGCGGTGCTTGTAGGACATAATCTTTCTTGGCAGCTATGAGGATGATCCTCAGGTTCCGGACCCAGTCCGTATAGTTACTGCCATCGTCTTTCAGCTTGGTTTTCTCTAGGAACCCGTTGAAGTTGAGGACAACGTTGGCCATTTGATCTACAATACATGTTGTAAAGATTTTAGACTAAGTTCATGATAATTAAGTTCATGTAATCAAATTATTCAATGAACAGCCACTTAGATAGACATCCCTCTAGTCATCTAAGTATAACATGATCCGAGTTAACTAGGCCGTGTCCGATCATCACGTGAGACGGACTAGTCAACATCGGTGAACATCTTCATGTTGATCGTATCTTCTATACGACTCATGCTCGACCTTTCAGTCTTCTGTGTTCCGAGGCCATGTCTGTACATGCTAGGCTCGTCAAGTCAACCTAAGTGTTTGCATGTGTAAATCTGTCTTACACCCGTTGTATGTGAACGTTGGAATCTATCACACCCGATCATCACGTGGTGCTTCGAAACAACGAACTGTCGCAACGGCGCACAGTTAGGGGGAACACTTTCTTGAAATTATTATGAGGGATCATCTTATTTACTACCGTCGTTCTAAGTAAACAAGATGCAAAAACATGATAAACATCACATGCAATCAAATAATAATAGTGGCATGATATGGCCAATATCACATAGCTCCTTTGATCTCCATCTTGGGGCTCCATGATCATCTTGTCACCGGCATGACACCATGATCTCCATCATCATGATCTCCATCATCGTGTCTCCATGAAGTTGCTCGACAACTATTACTTCTACTTCTATGGCTAACACGTTTAGCAATAAAGTAAAGTAATTTACATGGCGTTTCTCAATGACACGCAGTTCATACAAAAAATAAAGACAACTCCTATGGCTCCTGCCGGTTGTCATACTCATCGACATGCAAGTCGTGATTCCTATTACAATAGCATGAACATCTCATACATCACATATATATCATTCATCATTCATCACAACTTTGGCCATATCACATCACAGAACACTTGCTGCAAAAACAAGTTAGACGTCCTCTAATTGTTGTTGCAAGTTTTACGTGGCTGCAAGAGGGTTCTAGCAAGAATGTTTTCTTACCTACGTTAAAGCCACAACGTGATTTGTCAACTTCTATTTACCCTTCATAAGGACCCTTTTCATCAAATCCGCTCCAATTAAAGTGGGAGAGACAGACACCCGCCAGCCACCTTATGCAACTAGTGCATGTCAGTCGGTGGAACCGGTCTCATGTAAGCGTACGTGTAAGGTTGGTCCAGGCCGCTTCATCCCACAATACCGCTGAAGCAAAATAAGACTAGTAGCGGCAAGAAAGTTGACAACATCTACGCCCACAACAAATTGTGTTCTACTCGTGCAAAGAGAACTATGCATAAACCTGGCTCTGATACCACTGTTGGGGAACGTTGCAGAAAACAAAAAATTTCCTACGGTTTCACCTAGATCTATCTATGGAGTCATCTAGCAACGAGAGGTCGGATGCATCTACATACCTTTGTAGATCGCGAGCGGAAGCGTTCAAAGAACGGGGATGAGGGAGTCGTACTCGTCGTGATCCAAATCACCGGAGATCCTAGCGCCGAACGGATGGCACCTCCGCGTTCAACACACGTACGGTCAGCGTGACGTCTCCTCCTTCTTGATCCAGCAAACGGGAAGGAGAGGTTGATGAAGATCCAGCAGCACGACGGCGTGGTGGTGGATGCAGCAGTCACCGCAGCAGGGCTTCGCCGTTCTTCTGTGAGAGGGAGAGGTGTAGCAGGGGAGAGGGAGGCGCCAAGACTTCAGGGTGCGGCTGCCCTCCCTCCCCCCCTTTATATAGGCCCCTAGGGGGTGCGCCGGCCCTAGGAGATGGGATCTCCTAGGGGGGCCACGGCCAAGGGGGAGGAGTGCCCCCCCAAGGCAAGTGGAGGCGCCCCCTCCCCTAGGGTTCCCAACCCTAGGTGCATGGGGGGTCCAAGGGGCGGCGCACCAGCCCACTATTGGCTGGTTCCCTCCCCACTTCAGCCCATGGGGCCCTCCGGGATGGGTGGCCCCACCCGGTGGACCCCTGGGACCCTTCCGGTGGTCCCGGTACAATACCGGTGACCCCGAAACTTTCCCGATGGCTGAAATAACACTTCCTATATATAATTCTTCACCTCCGGACCATTCCAGAACTTCTCGTGACGTCCAGGATCTCATCTGGGACTCCGAACAACTTTCGGATTACTGCATACTCATATCTATACAACCCTAGCATCACCGAACCTTAAGTGTGTAGACCCTACGGGTTCGGGAGACATGTAGACATGACCGAGATGACTCTCCGGTCAATAACCAACAGCGGGATCTAGATACCCAAGTTGGCTCCCACATGCTCCTCGATGATCTCATCGGATGAACCACGATGTCGAGGATTCAAGCAACCCTGTATACAATTCCCTTTGTCAATCGGTATTTTAGTTGCCCGAGATTCGATCGTCGGTATCCCAATACCTCGTTCAATCTCGTTACTGGCAAGTAACTTTACTCGTACCATAATGCATGATCCTGTGACCAGACACTTGGTCACTTTGAGCTCATTATGATGATGCATTACCGAGTGGGCCCAGAGATACCTCTCCGTCATATGGAGTGACAAATCCCAGTCTTGATCCGTGTCAACCCAACAGATACTTTCGGAGATATCCGTAGTATACCTTTATAGTCACCCAGTTACGTTGTGACGTTTGGTACACCCAAAGCATTCCTACGGTATCCGGGAGTTACACGATCTCATGGTCTAAGGAAAAGATACTTGACATTGGAAAAACTCTAGCAAACAAACTATACGATCTTGTGCTATGTTTAGGATTGGGTCTTGTCCATCACATCATTCTCCTAATGATGTGATCTCGTTATCAATGACATCCAATGTCCATAGTCAGGAAACCATGACTATCTGTTGATCAACGAGCTAGTCAACTAGTGGCTTACTAGGGACATGTTGGTGTCTATGTATTCACACATGTATTACGATTTCCGGATAACACAATTATAGCATGAATAAAAGACAATTATCATGAACAAGGAAATATAATAATAATCCTTTTATTATTGCCTCTAGGGCATATTTCCAACAGGTTTATGGTAAAGCATGTCACTTACCTCTTGAACTAGAACATAAGGCATATTGGGCCATTAAAGAGCTCAATTATGATTTCAAACTTGCCGGTGAGAAGTGGTTATTTGACATTAGATCACTTGATGAATGGAAAACCCAGGCCTATGAGAATGCCAAACTGGTTAAAGAAAAAGTTAAAAGATGGCATGACAAAAGGATACAGAAATGTGAGTTTAATGTAGGTGATTATGTATTACTATACAACTCTCGTTTAAGATCTTTTGCAGGAAAACTCCTCTCTAAATGGTAAGGTCCTTACGTCATCGAGGAGTTCTATCATTCCGGTGCCATAAAAATCAACAACTTCGAAGGCACAAATCCAAGGGTGGTGAACGGTCAAAGAATCAAACATTATATCTCAGGTAATCCTATAAATGTTGAAACTAATGTTATTGAAACCGTAACCCTGGGGGAATACATAAAGGACACTTTCTAGAATGTTTCAGACTCTGAAAAGGAATAGGTATGTGGTACGGTAAGTAAACCGACTCCAAAACAGTTCTAATGGCAATTTTTATCCGTTTTGGAATATTTATGAAAATAGAAAAATAAGAAGCGGTACGGGAAGGACACGAGGCTTCCACGATGGAGGAGGGCGTGCCCTACCCCCTGGGCGCACCCTTTTGCCTTGTGGGCACCTTGTGTGCTCTCCGGACTCCGTTTTCTTGCACGATACTTCTTTTGGTCGGTAAAAATTCATTATATAATCTCCCGAAGGTTTTGACCACCGTATCACGCAAATATCTTCTGTCTTTGTTTCGAGTTGTTTTTCCGACAGATCTAGATCGCCATGGCGTCTTGAAGTGCCCCCAAGGACAAGTTCTTCGAGAAGGTCATCAACCCCTACCTCGGGGAGGTGCTGCAACACCCTCAAACCATTGAGATGCGTGAGGGGTTGCTGCACATCCGTGATGTTGAGGGACCAGGGAGGACCGGATGCATCGAGACAAGGCTCAAGGCAATGGATCAACAAGTTTTCAAGTGCCAGGAGATGGTGGAATGTGGACTCGACTCCAATCATATAATGATCATGGAGTTCACCAACAACCACAAGCTGGATGACAAGAACATTGGCGAGGCCATCTTCAAGCTTCACGAGAAAATCGAGTGCCTCCAAGCCCAGATCTATGACCTGCAAAACCAAAACTATGAGTATGAATATAGATTTAATAGGATGAGTTTGCCTGCAGATTTGAGGATCCCGGAGACTCGATCATCCTTCAATGATGGTGAGCCTATGCCTTGGAAGATGGACGACAAGCACACATCATCAACAACTCCATCATCACCACCTCCAAGGAAGGAGACATAAACACATGGGTATGGGCACTCCCCTTGGCAACAGCCAAGCTTGGGGAGTGCCCCAGTATCGTATCACCATCACACTTTTATCTTTACCATTCTTAGTTCGATCCTTTTGGTAATATCTTGATCTAGTAGAATAAAGTTTTAGTATGATCTAGTTTTGAGTTTTGCTTTATGATCCTTCTATGTAATCGAGTCCGTGAGCTATATATAGTAAAGATTAGTGTTGAGTCAAGGGCTTGGTTATCTTGCTATGATCTTGAGGAAATAAAAGAGAAATAATAAAAAGAAATAAAGTGATCATATGGATCTTATGGAGAGTAATGACTTCACATATAAAGAGTATGATGAATAAAAGTTGTTGAGAGTTGACCAACATATTTTAGGTCATCGTTTCAATTAATAGGAAGTAATAAAGAAAGAGAGGTTTTCACATAGAAATATACTATCTTGGACATCTTTTATGATTGTGAGCACTCATTAAAATATGACATGCTAAAGAGTTGGCGTTGGACAAGGAAGACAATGTAATGGGTTATGTTTTCTTACATCTGAAATAAATTATATTGTCATGGATCATCCAACATGTTGAGCTTCCCTTTCCCCCTCATGCTAGCCAAATTCTTTGCACCAAGTAGAGATACTACTTGTGCTTCCAAACATCCTTAAACCTAGTTTTGCCATGAGAGTCCACTATATCTACCTATCGATTGAGTAAGATCCTTCAAGTAAGTTGTCATCGTTGCAAGCAATAAAATTTCTCTCTAAATATGTATGATTTATTAGTGCGGAGAAAATAAGCTTTATACAATCTTGTGATGTGGAAGACATAAAAGCGACGGACTGCATAATAAAGGTCCATATCATAAGTGGCAATATAAAGTGACGTTCTTTCGCATTAAGATTTTGTGCATCCAACCATAAAATCACATGACAACCTCTGCTTCCCTCTGCGATGGGCCTATCTTTTATTCTTGTCTTATACTTCATGCAAAGAGTCACGGTGATCTTCACCTTTCCTTTTTACATTTTATCCTTTGGCAAGCACAACATGTTGGAAAGATCCTGATATATATTGCTAATTGGATGTGAGTTTTCATGAACTATTTTTGTTGACATTACCCTTGAGGTAAAAAGTTGGGAGGCAAAACTATAAGCCCCTATCTTTCTCCGTGTGCGGCTAAAACTTCATACCCATAAATATTGTGTGAGTGTTAGAAATTGTGAAAGACTAAATGATAGTTGAGTATGTGGACTTGCTGAAAATCTATTATATTGACTATTTCCGATGTTATGATAAATTGCAATTGCTTCAGTGACTGATATTATGGTTTGTTAGTTCTCAATGAAGTTTATGATTCATACTTGAAATTGTGATTGAATTGTTACTTTAGCATAAGAAAGCATATGACAATATTTATATATGTTGTTGTTATAAGAATGATCATGATGCCGTCATGTCCGTATTTTATTTTTATCATCACCTCTATCTCTAAACATGTGGACATATTTTTTGATATCGGCTTTTGCTTGAGGACAAGCGAAGTCTAAGCTTGGGGGAGTTGATACGTCCATTTTGCATCATGCTTTTATGTTGATATTTATTGCATTATGGGTTGTATTACACATTATGTCACAATACTTATGCCTATTCTCTCTTATTTTACAAGGTTTACATGAAGAGGGGGAATGCCGACAGCTGGAATTCTGGGCTGGAAAAGGAGAAAATATTAGAGACCTATTCTGCACATCTCCAAAAGTCCTGAAACTTCACGGGAGCATGTTTCAGAATATAAAAAAAATATTGGGTGAAAGAAATACCAGAGGGGGGCCACCCACCGTCCACGAGGGTGGGGGGCGCGCCCCTGCCTCGTGGGCCCCCTGGAAGCCCTCTGATGCCCATCTTTGGCTATATGGAGTCTTTCATCGAGGAAAAAAATCATAAGCAAGCTTTCGGGATGAAACTCCGCCGCCACGAGGCGGAACCTTGGCGGAACCAATCTAGGGCTCCGGCGGAGCTATTCTGCCGGGGAAACTTCCCTCCGGGAGGGGGAAATCATCACCATCGTCATCACCAACGATCCTCTCATCGGGAGGGGGTCAATCTCCATCAACATATTCACCAGCACCATCTCATCTCAAACCCTAGTTCATCTCTTGTATCCAATCTTTGTCCCAAAGCCTCAGATTGGTACTTGTGGGTTGCTAGTAGTGTTGGTTACTCCTTGTAGTTGATGCTAGTTGGTTTATTCGGTGGAAAATCATATGTTAAGATCCATTATGCATATTAATACCCCTCTGATTATGAACGTGAATATGATTTGTGAGTAGTTACGTTTGTTCCTGAGGACATGGGAGAAGTCTTGCTATAAGTAGTCATGTGAATTTGGTATTCGTTCGATATTTTGATGAGATGTATGTTGTCTTTCCTCTAGTGGTGTCATGTGAACGTTGACTACATGACACTTCACCATTGTTTGGGCCTAGAGGAAGCCATTGGGAAGTAATAAGTAGATGATGGGTTGCTAGAGTGACAGAAGCTTAAACCCTAGTTTATAAGTTGCTTCATAAGGGGATGATTTGGATCCATATGTTTCATGCTATGGTTAGGTTTATCTTAATACTTCTATTGTAGTTGTGGATGCTTGCAATAGGGGTTAATCATAAGTGGGATTCTTGTCCAAGGAAGGACAGTACCCAAGCACCGGTCCACCCACATATCAAATTATCAAAGTACCAAACGCGAATCATATGAGCCTGATGAAAACTAGCTTGACGATAATTCCCATGTGTCCTCGGGAGCGCTTTCCTTTATATAAGAATTTGTCCATGCTTGTCCTTTGCTGCAAAAGGGATTGGGCCATATTGCTGCACCTTATTTACTTTTATTAATTGTTACTCGTTACAAATTACCTTATCACAAAACTATCTATTACCGATAATTTCAGTGCTTGCAGAGAATACCTTGCTGAAAACCGCTTATAATTTCCTTCTACTCCTCGTTGGGTTTGACACTCTTACTTATCGAAAAGGCTACGGTAGATAACCTACACTTGTGGGTCATCACCCCCCCCCCGGAAGTTATTGGGCCTCATGGGCCTAATGGTGGAAGAGAGGAGGCAGGCTAGGAGTGGCGCGCGCCCCCCTAGCCCAAACCGAATTGGAGTAGGACTCGCCCCCCCTTGGGCGCGCCACCCTTGGCCAGCCTCCTCCTCCCTCCCCCCTTTATATATGTGGGAGGGGGGCACCCCATAGAAACACAAGTTGATCTTTAGCCATGTGTGGTGCCCCCTCCATAGTTTTATAGCTCAGCCATATTGTCGTAGTGCTTAGGCGAAGCCCTGCGTCGGTAACTTCATCATCACCGTCACCATGTCGTCGTGCTGACGGAACTCTCCCACGGCCTCAATAGGATCAAGAGTTCGAGGGATGTCACCGAGCTAAACGTGTGTAGATCGTAGAGGTGTCGTACGTTCGGTACTTGGAAACGTTGGATCGCGAAGATGTTCGACTACATCAACCGCATTACTAAACACTTCCGTTTTTGGTCTACGAGGGTATGTAGACACACTCTCCCCCTCTCGTTGATATGCATCTCCTAGATAGATCTTGCGTGATCGTAGGTAAAATTTTGAAATACTGTGTTCCCCAATAGTGGCATCAGAGCCAGGTCTATGCGTAGATGTTATATGCACGAGTAGAACACAAAGGGTTGTGGGTGATAATAGTCATATTGCTTACCAGCATGTCATAATTTGATTCGGCGGTATTGTTGGATGAAGCGGCCCAGACCGACATTACATGACGGCGTTCATGAGACTGGTTCTACCGTCGTGCTTCGCACACAGGTGGCTAGTGGGTGCCTGTTTCTCCAGCTTTAGTTGAATCGAGTTTGACTACGCCCGGTCCTTGTTGAAGGTTAAAACAGCACACTTGACGAAAAATCATTGTGGTTTTGATGCGTAGGTAAAACGGTTCTTGCTAGAAGCCCGTAGCAGCCATGTAAAATTTGCAACAACAAAGTAGAGGACGTCTAACTTGTTTTTGCAGGGCATGTTGTGATGTGATATGGTCAAGACGTAACAATATATAAATTGTTGTATGAGATGATCCTGTTTTGTAAAAGTTATCGGCAACTGGCAGGAGCCATATGGTTGTCGCTTTATTGTATGAAATGCAATCGCCATGTAATTGCTTTACTTTATCACTAAGCGGTAGCGATAGTCGTAGAAGCAATAGTTGGCGAGACGACAATGATGCTACGATGGAGATCAAGGTGTCAAGCCGGTGATAATGGAGATCATGACGGTGCATTGGGGATGGCCATATCATATCACTTATTTTGATTGCATGTGATGTTTATCTTTTATGCATCTTATTTTGCTTAGTACGGCGGTATCATTATAAGATGATCTCTCACTAAATTTCAAGGTATAAGTGTTCTCCGTGAGTATGCACCATTGCTACAGTTCGTCGTGCCGAGACACCACGTGATGATCGGGTGTGATAAGCTCTACATTCACATACAACGGGTGCAAGCCAGTTTTGCACAAGCAAAATACTCAGGTTAAACTTGATGAGCCTAGCATATGCAGATATGGCCTCGGAACACTGCGACCGAAAGGTCGAGCGTGAATCATATAGTAGATATGATCAACATAGTGATGTTCACCATTGAAAACTTCTCCATCTCACATGATGATCGGACATGGTTTAGTTGATATGGATCACGTGATCATTTAGATGACTAGAGAGATGTCTATCTAAGTGGGAGTTCTTAAGCAATATGATTAATTAAACTTTAATTTATCATGAACTTAGTACCTGGTAGTATTTTGCATGTCTATGTTGTTGTACATAAATGGCCCGTGCTACTGTTCCTTTAAATTTTAATGCATTCCTAGAGAAAGCTAAGTTGAAAGATGATGGTAGCAATTACACGGACGGGGTCCGTAAGTTGAGGATTATCCTCATTGTTGCACAGAAGAATTACGTTCAGAAGCACTGCTAGGTGCAAAGCCAGCTGCAAGAGAAACTCCAGATGTTATGAATGTCTGGCAGAGCAAAGCTGATGACAACTCGATAGTTCAGTGTGCCATACTTTACGACTTAGAATCGGGACTTCAACGACATTTTGAACGTCATGGAGTATATGAGATGTTCCAGGAGTTGAAGTTAATATTTCAAGCAAATGCCCGGATTGAGAGATATGAAGTCTCCAATAATTTCTACAGCTACAAAATGGAGGAGAATAGTTCTGTCAGTGAACATATACTCAGAATGTCTGGGTACCACAACCACTTGATTCAACTTGGAGTTAATCTTCCTGATGATAGTGTCATCGACAGAGTTCTTCAATCACTTCCACCAAGCTACAAAAGCTGCATGATGAACTATAATATGCAAGGGATGGATAAGATAATTCCCGAGCTCTTTGCAATGCTAAACGCTGCGGAGGTAGAAATCAAGAAGGAGCATCAAGTGTTGATGGTCAACAAGACCACTAGTTTCAAGAAGAAGGGCAAAGGGAAGAAGGGGAACTTCAAGAAGAACAGCAAGCAAGTTGCTGCTCATGTGAAGAAGCCCAAGTCTGGACCTAAGCCTGAGATTGAGTGCTGCTACTGCAAACGGACTGGTCACTGGAAGCGGAACTGCCCCAAGTATTTGGTGGATAAGAAGGATGGCAAAGTGAAAGGTATATTTGATATACATGTTATTGATGTGTACCTTACTAATGCTTGCAGTAGCGCCTGGGTATTTGATACTGGTTCTGTTGCTCATATTTGCAACTCGAAGTAGGGGCTACGGATTAAGCGAAGATTGGCTAAGGACGAGGTGACGATGCGCATGGGAAATGGTTCCAAAGTCGACGTGATCACGGTCGGCACGCTACCACTACATCTACCTTCGTGATTAATTTTAGACCTAAAGAATTGTTATTTAGTGCCAGTGTTAAGCATGAACATATATATATCTAGATCTTGTTTGATGTGAGACGGTTATTCATTTAAATCAGAGAATAATGGTTGTTCTTTTTATATGAGTAACATCTTTTATGGTCATGCACCCTTAATGAGTGGTCTATTTTTATTGAATCTTGATAGTAGTGATATACATATTCATAGTATTGAAGCCAAAAGATACAAGTTTAATAATGATAGTGCAACTTATTTGTGGCACTGCCGTTTAGGTCATATTGGTGTAAAGCGCATGAAGAAACTCAATGCTGATGGGCTTTTGGAATCACTTGATTATGAATCACTTGATGCTTGCAAACCATGCCTCATGGGCAAGATCACTAAGACTCTGTTCTCCGGAACAATGGAGCGAGCAACAGACTTATTAGAAATAATACATACTAATGTATGCGGTCCGATGAGTGTTGATGCTCGCAGCGGGTATCGTCATTTTCTGACCTTCACAGATGATTTGAGCAGAGGGTATATCTACCTGATGAAACACAAGTCTGAAACATTTGAAAAGTTCAAAGAATTTCAGAATGAAGTGGAAAATCATCGTAACAAGAAAATTAAGTTTCTACGATCTGATTGTGGAGGTGAATATTTGAGTTATGAGTATGGTCTACATTTGAAACAATGCGGAATAGTTTCGCAACTCACGCCACCTGGAACACCACAGCGTAATGGTGCGATCTATGATGTTTCTTACTGATTTACCGCTGTCGTTTTGGGGTCATGCTTTAGAGACAACTGCATTCACGTTAAATAGGGCACCATCGAATCTATAGAGAGAATTTACCTTTACTGCCTGTGTCGGGTTAGCAAGACCATGTGTTTCTTCAACAAGCGGCAAATTAAGGCCATGTATTTCTTCCACAGGAGGTAAATTCTTAACATCTTCAGCTTTTATACCTTTTTCTTTCATAGATTTCTTTGCCTCTTGCATATCTTCAGGACTAAGAAATAGAATACCCCTTTTCTTCGGAGTTGGCTTAGGAGTTGGTTCAGAAAGTATCCAATTATTTTCATGGGTCAACATATTATTCAATAGAATTTCAGCTTGATCAACAGTTCTTTCCCTGAAAACACAACCAGCACAACTATCCAGGTAATCTCTGGAAGCATCGATTAGTCCATTATAAAAGATATCAAGTATTTCATTTTTCTTGAGAGGATGATCAGGCAAAGCATTAAGTAATTGGAGAAGCCACCCACAAGCTTGTGGGAGACTCTCTTCTTCAATTTGCACAAAATTATATATTTCTCTTAAAGCAGCTTGTTTCTTATCAGCGGGGAAATATTTAGCAGAGAAGTAATAAATCATATCCTAGGGACTACACACACAACCAGGATCAAGAGAATTTAACCATATCTTAGCATCACCCTTTAATGAGAATGGAAATAATTTAAGGATATAATAGTAGCAAGTTTTCTCGTCATTAGTGAACAGGGTAGCTATATCATTTAATTTAATAAGATGTGCCACAATAGTTTTAGATTCATAGCCATAAAAAGGATCAAATTCAACCAAAGTGATTAACTCGGGATCAACAGAGAAATCATAATCCTTATCAGTAATAAAGATAGGTGAAGTAGCAAAAGCAGGGTCATATTTAATTCTAGCATTCATAGACTTTTCTTTAATCTTAGCTAATAATTTCTTAAGATCAGATCTATCATTGCAAGCAAGAAAGTCTCTAGCAGTTTCTTCATCCATAACATAACCCTCAGGAACAACAGGCCATTCATATCTAGGGGGAGAATCTTCATCATCACTTTCATCAATATTTTCAGTTTCAATAATTTCATTCTCTCTAGCCCTAGCAAGTTGTTCATCAAGAAATTCACCTAGCAGCACAATAGTATCAAGCATAGAAGTAGTTTCATCATAAGTATCATGCAAAGCAGAAGTGGCATCATCAATAACATGCGACCTATTAGAATCAATAGCATGTGTAGGTGTCGCAAGTTCACTCAAAACAGAAGGTGAATCAAGTGCAGAGCTAGATGGCAGTTCCTTACCTCCGCTCGTAGTTGAGGGAAAAATCTTGGTTCTTTGATCTTTCAAGTTCTTCATAGTGATAAGCAGATATAAATCCCAAGTGACTCAAAGAATAGAGCTATGCTCCCCAGCAACAGCGCCAGAAAATATTCTTGATAACCCACAAGTATAGGGGATCGCAACAGTTTTCGAGGGTAGAGTATTCATCCCAAATTTATTGATTCGACACAAGGGGAGCCAAAGAATATTCTCAAGTATTAGCAGTTGAGTTGTCAATTCAACCACACCTGGAAAGTTAATATCTGCAGCAAAGTGTTTAGTAGCAAAGTAATATGATAGTAGTGGTAACGGTAGCAAAAGTAATATTTTTGGGTTTTGTAGTGATTGTAACAATAGCAACGGAAAAGTAAATAAGCGAAGAACAATATATGAAAAGCTCGTAGGCATTGGATCGGTGATGGAGAATTATGCCAGATGCGATCGATCATGTAACAGTCATAACATAGGGTGACACAGAACTAGCTCCAATTCATCAATGTAATGTAGGCATGTATTCCGAATATAGTCATACGTGCTTATGGAAAAGAACTTGCATGACATATTTTGTCCTATCCTCCCGTGGCAGCGGGGTCCTATTGGAAACTAAAGGATATTAAGGCCTCCTTTTAATAGAGTACCGGACCAAAGCATTAACACATAGTGAATACATGAACTCCTCAAACTACGGTCATCACTCGGAGTGGTCCCGATTATTGTCACTTCAGGGTTGCCGGATCATAACACATAGTAGGTGACTATAGACTTGCAAGATTGGATCAAGAACTGACATATTTTCATGAAAACATAATAGGTTCAGATCTGAAATCATGGCACTCGGGCCCTAGTGACAAGCATTAAGCATAGCAAAGTCATAGCAACATCAATCTCAGAACATAGTGGATACTAGGGATCAAACCCTAACAAAACTAACTCTATTACATGATAAATCTCATCCAACCCATCACCGTCTAGCAAGCCTATGATGGAATTACTCACGCACGGCAGTGAGCATCACGAAATTGGTGATGGAGGAAGGTTGATGATGATGATGGCGACGGATTCCCCTCTCCGGAGCCCCGAACAGACTCCAGATCAGCCCTCCCGGGAGAGTTTAGGGCTTGGCGACGGCTCCGTATCATAAAATGTGATGAATCCTTCTCTCTGATTTTTTCTCCCCGAAAGTGAATATATGGAGTCAAGGTTGAGGTCGGTGGAGCATCAGGGGACCCACGAGGCAGGGGCAGGCCCAAGGGGTAGGGCGCGCCCCCCACCCTCATGGACAGGGTGTGGGCCCCCTGACATGGATCTTTCTTCCAGTATTTTTTATATATTCCAAAATAATTCTCCGTTGATTTTCAAGTCATTCTGAGAACTTTTATTTCTGCACAAAAATAATACCATGGCAATTCTGCTGAAAACAACGTCAGTCCGGGTTATTTCCATTCAAATCATGCAAGTTAGAGTCCAAAACAAGGGCAACAGTGTTTGGAAAATTAGATACGACGGAGACGTATCATACTGTTGTTCCTAATGATAAAGATGAATTGATCCCACAAAGAATTGTTATAGGTTATCGAATGGTAATTGATTTCCACAGATTAAATAAAGCTACTAAAAAGGGATCATTACCCTTTACCTTTTATTGATCAAATGCTAGAAAGATTATCCAAACATACACATTTTTGCTTTCTAGATGGTTATTCTGGTTTCTCTCAAATACCGGTGTCAAAAGAGGATCAAGAAAAGACAACTTTTACTTGCCCTTTCGGTACCTTTGCTTATAGACGTATGCCTTTTGGTTTATGCAATGCACCTTCTACTTTTCAAAGATGTATGATGGCTATATTCTCTGACTTTTGTGAAAAGATTGTTGAGGTTTTCATGGACGATTTTTCTGTATATGGAACTTCTTTTGATGATTGCTTAAGCAACCTTGATCGAGTTTTGCAGAGATGTGAAGAAACTAATCTTGTCTTGAATTGGGAGAAGTGCCACTTTATGGTTAATGAAGGTATTGTCTTGGGGCATAAAATTTTTGAAAGAGGTATTGAAGTTGATAAAGCTAAAGTTGATGCTATTGAAAAGATGCCTTGTCCTAAGGACATTAAAGGTATAAGAAGCTTCCTTGGTCATGCCGGTTTTTATAGGAGGTTCATTAAGGACTTCTCTAAAATTTCTCGGCCTCTGACTAATCTCTTACAAAAAGATGTTCCTTTTGTCTTTGATGATGATTGTGTAGAAGCCTTTGAAATACTTAAGAAAGCTTTGATTTCTGCACCTATTGTTCAGCCTCGTGATTGGAATTTACCATTTGGAATCATGTGTGATGCTAGTGATTATGTTGTAGGGGCTGTTCTAGGACAAAGAGTTGATAAGAAATTAAATGTTATCCAATATGCTAGTAAAACTCTAGACAGTGCCCAAAGAAATTATGCTACTACTGAAAAGGAATTTTTAATAGTTGTATTTGCTTGTGATAAGTTCAGACCTTATATTGTTGATTCTAAAGTAACTGTTCACACTGATCATGCTCCTATTAAATATCTTATGGAAAAGAAAGATGCTAAACCTAGACTTATTAGATGGGTTCTCTTGCTACAAGAATTTGATTTGCATATTATTGATAGAAAGGGACCTGAGAACCCCGTTGCAGACAACTTGTCTAGGTTAGAGAATGTTCTTGATGACCCACTACCTATTGATGATAGCTTTCCTGATGAACAATTAGCTGTGATAAATGCTTCTCGTACTGCTCCATGGTATGCTAATTATGCTAGTTATATTGTTGCTAAGTTTATACCACCTAGTTTCACATACCAGCCAAAGAAAAAGTTATTCTATGATTTAAGACATTACTTCTCGGATGACCCACATCTTTATAAACAAGGAGTAGATGGTGTTATTAGACATTGTGTACTTGGGCATGAACAGGAACAGATCCTATGAAAGTGTCACTCCAAGGCTTATGGAGGACACCATGCTGGAGACAGAACTGCACATATGGTATTGCAATCTGGTTTTTATTGGCCTACTCTCTTCAAGGATGCCCGTAAGTTTGTCTTGTCTTGTGATGAATGTTAAAGAATTGGTAATATTAGTAGACGTCAAGAAATGCCTATGAATTATTCACTTGTTATTGAACCATTTGATGTTTGGGGCTTTGATTATATGGGACCTTTTCCTTCCTCTAATGGGTACACACATATTTTAGTTGCTGTTGATTACGTTACTAAGTGGGTAGAAGATATTCCAACTAGTAGTGTTGATCATAACACCTCTATTAAGATGCTTAAAGAAGTTTTTTTTCCGAGGTTTAGAGTCCCTAGATACTTAATGACAGATGGTTGTTCACATTTTATTCATGGTGCCTTTCGTAAAATGCTTGCTAAGTATGACGTTAATCATAGAATTGCATCTCCTTATCACCCATAGTCTAGCGGTCAAGTAGAATTGAGTAATAGAGAGCTTAAATTAATTTTGCAAAAGACTGTTAATAGATCTAGAATGAATTGGTCCAAGAAACTTCATGATGCATTATGGGCCTATAGAACTGCATACAGGAATCCTATGGGTATGTCTCCGTATAAAATGGTTTATGGTAAAGCATGTCACTTACCTCTTGAACTAGAACATAAGGCATATTGGGCCATTAAAGAGCTCAATTATGATTTCAAACTTGCCGGTGAGAAGTGGTTATTTGACATTAGCTCACTTGATGAATGGAGAACCCAGGCCTATGAGAATGCCAAACTGGTTAAAGAAAAAGTTAAAAGATGGCATGACAAAAGGATACAGAAACGTGAGTTTAATGTAGGTGATTATGTATTACTATACAACTCTCGTTTAAGATTTTTTGCAGGAAAACTCCTCTCTAAATGGTAAGGTCCTTACGTCATCGAGGAGTTCTATCGTTCCAGTGCCATAAAAATCAACAACTTCGAAGGCACAAATCCAAGGGTGGTGAACGGTCAAAGAATCAAACATTATATCTCAGGTAATCCTATAAATGTTGAAACTAATGTTATTGAAACTGTAACCCCGGAGGAATACATAAAGGACACTTTCCAGAATGTTTCAGACTCCGAAAAGGAATAGGTACGTGGTACGGTAAGTAAACCGACTCCAAAACAGTTCTAATGGCAATTTTTATCCGTTTTGGAATATTTATGAAAATAGAAAAATAAGAAGCAGTACGGGAAGGACACGAGGCTTCCACGACGGAGGAGGGCGTGCCCTACCCCCTAGGCGCGCCCCTCTGCCTTGTGGGCACCTCGTGTGCTCTCCGGACTCCATTTTCTTGCACGATACTTCTTTTGGTCGGTAAAAATTCATTATATAATCTCCCGAAGGTTTTGACCACCGTATCACGCAAATATCTTCTGTCTTTGTTTCGAGTTGTTTTTCCGACAGATCTAGATCGCCATGGCGTCTTCAAGTGCCCCCAAGGACAAGTTCTTCGAGAAGGTCATCAACCCCTACCTCGGGGAGGTGCTGCAACACCCTCAAACCATTGAGATGCGTGAGGGGTTGCTGCACATCTGTGATGTTGAGGGACCAGGGAGGACCGGAAGCATCGAGACAAGGCTCGAGGCAAAGGATCAACAAGTTTTCAAGTGCCAGGAGATGGTGGAATGTGGAATCGACTCCAATCATATAATGATCATGGAGTTCACCAACAACCACAAGCTGGATGACAAGAACATTGGCGAGGCCATCTTCAAGCTTCACGAGAAATCGAGTGCCTCCAAGCCCAGATCTCTGACCTGAAAAACCAAAACTATGAGTATGAATATAGATTTAAGAGGATGAGTTTTCCTGCAGATTTGAGGATCCCGGAGACTCGATCATCCTTCAATGATGGTGAGCCTATGCCTTGGAAGATGGACGACAAGCACACATCATCAACAACTCCATCATCACCACCTCCAAGGAAGGAGACATAAACACATGGGTATGGGCACTCCCCTTGGCAACTGCCAAGCTTGGGGGAGTGCCCCAGTATCGTATCACCATCACAATTTTATCTTTACCGTTCTTAGTTCAATCCTTTTGGTAATATCTTGATCTAGTAGAATAAAGTTTTAGTATGATCTAGTTTTGAGTTTTGCTTTATGATCCTTCTATGTAATCGAGTCCGTGAGCTATATATAATAAAGATTAGTGTTGAGTCAAGGGCTTGGTTATCTTGCTATGATCTTGAGGAAATAAAAGAGAAATAATAAAAAGAAATAAAGTGATCATATGGATCGTATGGAGAGTAATGACTTCACATATAAAGAGTATGATGAATAAAAGTTGTTGAGAGTTGACAAACATAGTTGTGGTCATCGTTTCAATTAATAGGAAGTAATAAAGAAAGAGAGGTTTTCACATAGAAATATACTATCTTGGACATCTTTTATGATTGTGAGCACTCATTAAAATATGACATGCTAAAGAATTGGCATTGGACAAGGAAGACAATGTAATGGGTTATGTTTTCTTACATCTGAAATAAATTATATTGTCATGGATCATCCAACATGTTGAGCTTCCCTTTCCCCCTCATGCTAGCCAACTTCTTTGCACCAAGTAGAGATACTCCTTGTGCTTCCAAACATCCTTAAACCTAGTTTTGCCATGAGAGTCCACTATATCTACCTATGGATTGAGTAAGATCCTTCAAGTAAGTTGTCATCGTTGCAAGCAATAAAATTTCTCTCTAAATATGTATGATTTATTAGTGCGGAGAAAATAAGCTTTATACAATCTTGTGATGTGGAAGACATAAAAGCGACGGACTGCATAATAAAGGTCCATATCACAAGTGGCAATATAAAGTGACGTTCTTTCGCATTAAGATTTTGTGCATCCAACCATAAAATCACATGACCACCTCTGCTTCCCTCTGCGATGGGCCTATCTTTTATTCTTGTCTTATACTTCATGCAAAGAGTCACGATGATCTTCACCTTTCCTTTTTACATTTTATCCTTTGGCAAGCACAACGTGTTGGAAAGATCCTGATATATATTGCTAATTGGATGTGACTTTTCATGAACTATTTTTGTTGACATTACCCTTGAGGTAAAAAGTTGGGAGGCAAAACTATAAGCCCCTATCTTTCTCCGTGTGCGGCTAAAACTTCATACCCATAAATATTGCGTGAGTGTTAGAAATTGTGAAAGACTAAATGATAGTTGAGTATGTGGACTTGCTGAAAATCTGTTATATTGACTATTTCCGATGTTATGATAAATTGCAATTGCTTCAATGACTGATATTATGGTTTGTTAGTTCTCAATGAAGTTTATGATTCATACTTGAAATTGTGATTGAATTGTTACTTTAGCATAAGAAATCAAATGACAATATTTATATATGTTGTTGTTATAAGAATGATCATGATGCCGTCATGTCCGTATTTTATTTTTATCGTCACCTCTATCTCTAAACATGTGGACATATTTTTTGATATCGGCTTTTGCTTGAGGACAAGTGAAGTCTAAGCTTGGGGGAGTTGATACGTCCATTTTGCATCATGCTTTTATGTCGATATTTATTGCATTATGGGTTGTATTACACATTATGTCACAATACTTATGCCTATTCTCTCTTATTTTACAAGGTTTACATGAAGAGGGGGAATGCCGGCAGCTGGAATTCTGGGCTGGAAAAGGAGAAAATATTAGAGACCTATTCTGCACATCTCCAAAAGTCCTGAAACTTCACGGGAGCATGTTTCAGAATATATAAAAAATATTGGGTGAAAGAAATACCAGAGGGGGGCCACCCACCGTCCACGAGGGTGGGGGGCGCGCCCCTGCCTCGTGGGCCCCCTGGAAGCCCTCTGATGCCCATCTTTGGCTATATGGAGTCTTTCGTCGAGGAAAAAAATCATAAGCAAGCTTTCGGGATGAAACTCCGCCGCCACGAGGCGGAACCTTGGCGGAACCAATCTAGTGCTCCGGTGGAGCTATTCTGCCAGGGAAACTTCCCTCCGGGAGGGGGATATCATCACCATCGTCATCACCAACGATCCTCTCATCGGGAGGGGGTCAATCTCCATCAACATCTTCACCAGCACCATCTCATCTCAAACCCTAGTTCATCTCTTGTATCCAATCTTTGTCCCAAAGCCTCAGATTGGTACTTGTGGGTTGCTAGTAGTGTTGGTTACTCCTTGTAGTTGATGCTAGTTGGTTTATTCGGTGGAAAATCATATGTTCAGATCCATTATGCATATTAATACCCCTCTGATTATGAACGTGAATATGATTTGTGAGTAGTTACGTTTGTTTCTGAGGACATGGGAGAAGTCTTGCTATAAGTAGTCATGTGAATTTGGTATTCGTTCGATATTTTGATGAGATGTATGTTGTCTTTCCTCTAGTGGTGTCATGTGAACGTTAACTACATGACACTTCACCATTGTTTGGGCCTAGAGGAAGGCATTGGGAAGTAATAAGTAGATGATGGGTTGCTAGAGTGACAGAAGCTTAAACCCTAGTTTATAAGTTGCTTCGTAAGGGGCTGATTTGGATCCATATGTTTTATGCTATGGTTAGGTTTATCTTAATACTTCTATTGTAGTTGTGGATGCTTGCAATAGGGGTTAATCATAAGTGGGATGCTTGTCCAAGGAAGGACAATACCCAAGCACCGGTCCACCCACATATCAAATTATCAAAGTACCAAACGCGAATCATATGAGCGTGATGAAAACTAGCTTGACGATAATTCCCATGTGTCCTCGGGAGCGCTTTCCTTTATATAAGAGTTTGTCCAGGGTTGTCCTTTGCTGCAAAAGGGATTGGGCCATATTTCTGCACCTTATTTACTTTTATTAATTGTTCCTTGTTACAAATTACCTTATCACAAAACTATCTATTACCGATAATTTCAGTGCTTGCAGAGAATACCTTGCTGAAAATCGCTTATAATTTCCTTCTACTCCTCGTTGGGTTTGACACTCTTACTTATCGAAAAGGCTACGATATATAACCTACACTTGTGGGTCATCACCCCCCCCCCCCAGGAAGTTATTGGGCCTCATGGGCCTAATGGTAGAAGAGAGGAGGCAGGCCAGGAGTGGCGCGCGCCCCCCTAGCCCAAACCGCATTGGAGTAGGACTCCCCCCCCCCTTGGGCGCGCCACCCTTGGGCAGCCTCCTCCTCCCTCCCCCCTTTATATACGTGGGAGGGGGCACCCCATAGACACACAAGTTGATCTTTAGCCACGTGCGGTGCCCCCTCCACAGTTTTATAGCTCAGTCATATTGTCGTAGTGCTTAGGCGAAGCCCTGCATCGGTGACTTCATCATCACCATCACCATGCCATCGTGCTGACGGAACTCTCCCACGGCCTCAATTGGATCAAGAGTTCGAGGGATGTTACCGAGCTGAACATGTGTAGATCATAGAGGTGTCGTACATTCGGTACTTGGATCTGTTGGATCGCGAAGAGGTTCGACTACATCAACCGCATTACTAAATACTTCTGCTTTTGGTCTACGAGGGTATGTAGACACACTCTCCCCCTCTCGTTGATATGCATCTCCTAGATAGATCTTGCGTGATCGTAGGTAAACTTTTGAAATACTGTGTTCCCCAATAGTGGCATCAGAGCCAGGTCTATGCGTAGATGTTATATGCACGAGTAGAACACAAAGGGTTGTGGGTGATAATAGTCATATTGCTTACCAGCATGTCATAATTTGATTCGGCGGTATTGTTGGATGAAGCGGCCCAGACCGACATTACATGACGGCGTTCATGAGACTGGTTCTACCGTCGTGCTTCGCACATAGGTGGCTAGTAGGTGCCTGTTTCTCCAGCTTTAGTTGAATCGAGTTTGACTATGCCCGGTCCTTGTTGAAGGTTAAAACAGCACACCTGACGAAAAATCATTGTGGTTTTGATGCGTAGGTAAAACGGTTCTTGCTAGAAGCCCGTAGCAGCCACATAAAATTTGCAACAACAAAGTATAGGACGTCTAACTTGTTTTTGCAGGGCATGTTGTGATGTGATATGGTCAAGACATAACAATATATAAATTGTTGTATGAGATGATCCTGTTTTGTAAAAGTTATCGGCAACTGGCAGGAGCCATACGGTTGTCGCTTTATTGTATGAAATGCAATCGCCATGTAATTGCTTTACTTTATCAGTAAGCGGTAGCAAATGTCGTAGAAGCAATAGTTGGCGAGACGACAACGATGCTACGATGGAGATCAAGGTGTCAAGCCGGTGATAATGGAGATCATGATGGTGCTTTGGGGATGGCCATATCATATCACTTATTTTGATTGCATGTGATGTTTATCTTTTATGCATCTTATTTTGCTTAGTACGGCGGTATCATTATAAGATGATCTCTCACTAAATTTCAAGGTATAAGTGTTCTCCGTGAGTATGCACCATTGCTACAGTTCGTCGTGCCGAGACACCACGTGATGATCGGGTGTGATAAGCTCTACATTCACATACAACTGGTGCAAGCCAGTTTTGCACAAGCAAAATACTCAGGTTAAACTTGATGAGCCTAGCATATGCAGATATGGCCTCGGAACACTACGACCGAAAGGTCGAGCATGAATCATATAGTAGATATGATCAACATAGTCATGTTCACCATTGAAAACTTCTCCATCTCACGTGATGATCGGACATGGTTTAGTTGATATGGATCACGTGATCATTTAGATGACTAGAGAGATGTCTATCTAAGTGGGAGTTCTTAAGTAATATGATTAATTGAACTTTAATTTATCATGAACTTAGTACCTGGTAGTATTTTGCATGTCTATGTTGTTGTAGATAAATGGCCCGTGCTACTGTTCCTTTGAATTTTAATGCATTCCTAGAGAAAGCTAAGTTGAAAGATGATGGTAGCAACTACACGGACGGGGTCCGTAAGTTGAGGATTATCCTCATTGTTGCACAGAAGAATTACGTTCGGAAGCACTGCTAGGTGCAAAGCCAGCTGCAAGAGAAACTCCAGATGTTATGAATGTCTGGCAGAGCAAAGCTGATGACTACTCGATAGTTCCGTGTGCCATACTTTACGACTTAGAATCGGGACTTCAACGACATTTTGAACGTCATGGAGCATATGAGATGTTCCAGGAGTTGAAGTTAATATTACAAGCAAATGCCCGGATTGAGAGATATGAAGTCTCCAATAATTTCTACAGCTGCAAAATGGAGGAGAATAGTTCTGTCAGTGAACATATACTCAGAATGTCTGGGTACCACAACCACTTGACTCAACTTGGAGTTAATCTTCCTGATGATAGTGTCATTGACAGAGTTCTTCAATCACTGCCACCAAGCTACAAAAGCTTCATGATGAACTATAATATGCAAGGGATGGATAAGATAATTCCCGAGCTCTTTGCAATGCTAAAGGCTGCGGAGGTAGAAATCAAGAAGGAGCATCAAGTGTTGATGGTCAACAAGACCACTAGTTTCAAGAAGAAGGGCAAAGGGAAGAAGGGGAACTTCAAGAAGAACACCAAGCAAGTTGCTGCTCATGTGAAGAAGCCCAAGTCTGGACCTAAGCCTGAGACTGAGTGCTGCTACTGCAAAGGGACTGGTCACTGGAAGCGGAACTGCCCCAAGTATTTGGTGGATAAGAAGGATGGCAAAGTGAAAGGTATATTTGATATACATGTTATTGATGTGTACCTTACTAATGCTCGTAGTAGCACCTGGGTATTTGATACTGGTTTTGTTGCTCATATTTGCAACTCGAAGTAGGGGCTACGGATTAAGCGAAGATTGGCTAAGGACGAGGTGACAATGCGCGTGGGAAATGGTTCCAAAGTCGACGTGATCGCGGTCGGCACGCTACCACTACATCTACCTTCGTGATTAATTTTAGACCTAAAGAATTGTTATTTAGTGCCAGTGCTAAGCATGAACATATATATATATCTAGATCTTGTTTGATGTGAGACGGTTATTCATTTAAATCAGAGAATAATGGTTGTTCTATTTATATGAGTAACATCTTTTATGGTCATGCACCCTTAATGAGTGGTCTATTTTTATTGAATCTTGATAGTAGTGATACACATATTCATAGTATTGAAGCCAAAAGATACAAGTTTAATAATGATAGTGCAACTTATTTGTGGCACTGCCGTTTAGGTCATATTGGTGTAAAGCGCATGAAGAAACTCAATGCTGATGGGCTTTTGGAATCACTTGATTATGAATCACTTGATTCTTGCAAACCATGCCTCATGGGCAAGATGACTAAGACTCTGTTCTCCGGAACAATGGAGCGAGCAACAGACTTATTAGAAATAATACATACTAATGTATGCGGTCCGATGAGTGTTGATGCTCGCAGCGGGTATCGTCATTTTCTGACCTTCACAGATGATTTGAGCAGATATGGGTATATCTACCTGATGAAACACAAGTCTGAAACATTTGAAAAGTTCAAAGAATTTCAGAATGAAGTGGAAAATCATCGTAACAAGAAAATTAAGTTTCTACGATCTGATTGTGGAGGTGAATATTTGAGTTATGAGTATGGTCTACATTTGAAACAATGCGGAATAGTTTTGCAACTCACGCCACCTGGAACACCACAGCGTAATAGTGCGATCTATGATGTTTCTTACTGATTTACCGCTATCGTTTTGGGGTCATGCTTTAGAGACAACTGCATTCACGTTAAATAGGGCACCATCGAATCTATAGAGAGAATTTACCTTTACTGCCTGTGTCGGGTTATCAAGACCATGTGTTTCTTTAACAGGCGGCAAATTAAGGCCATGTATTTCTTCCACAGGAGGTAAATTCTTAATATCTTCAGCTTTTATACCTTTTTCTTTCATAGATTTCTTTGCCTCTTGCATATCTTCAGGACTAAGAAATAGAATACCCCTTTTCTTCGGAGTTGGCTTAGGAGTTGGTTCAGGAAGTGTCCAATTATTTTCATGGGTCAACATATTATTCAATAGAATTTCAGCTTGATCAATAGTTCTTTCCCTGAAAACACAACCAGCACAACTATCCAGGTAATCTCTGGAAGCATCGATTAGTCCATTATAAAAGATATCAAGTATTTCATTTTTCTTGAGAGGATGATCAAGCAAAGCATTAAGTAATTGGAGAAGCCTCCCACAAGCTTGTGGGAGACTCTCTTCTTCAATTTGCACAAAATTATATATTTCTCTTAAAGCAGCTTGTTTCTTATCAGCGGGGAAATATTTAGCAGAGAAGTAATAAATCATATCCTAGGGACTACACACACAACCAGGTTCAAGAGAATTAAACCATATCTTAGCATCACCCTTTAATGAGAATGGAAATAATTTAAGGATATAATAGTAGCAAGTTTTCTCGTCATTAGTGAACAGGGTAGCTATATCATTTAATTTAATAAGATGTGCCACAACAGTTTCAGATTCATAGCCATAAAAAGGATCAGATTCAACCAAAGTGATTAACTCGGGATCAACAGAGAAATCATAATCCTTATCAGTAATAAAGATAGGTGAAGTAGCAAAAGCAGGGTCATATTTAATTCTAGCATTCATAGACTTTTCTTTAATCTTAGCTAATAATTTCTTAAGATCAGATCTATCATTGCAAGCAAGAAAGTCTCTAGCGGTTTCTTCATCCATAACATAACCCTCAGGAACAACAGGCAATTCATATCTAGGGGGAGAATCTTCATCATCACTTTCATCAATATTATCAGTTTCAATAATTTCATTCTCTCTAGCCCTAGCAAGTTGTTCATCAAGAAATTCACCTAGCGGCACAATAGTATCAAGCATAGAAGTAGTTTCATCATAAGTATCATGCCAAGCAGAAGTGGCATCATCAATAACATGCGACCTATCAGAATCAATAGCATGTGTAGGTGTCGCAAGTTCACTCAAAACAGAAGGTGAATCAAGTGCAGAGCTAGATGACAGTTCCTTACCTCCGCTCGTAGTTGAGGGAAAAATCTTGGTTCTTTGATCTTTCAAGTTCTTCATAGTGATAAGCAGATATAAATCCCAAGTGACTCAAAGAATAGAGCTATGCTCCCCGGCAACGGCGCCAGAAAATATTCTTGATAACCCACAAGTATAGGGGATCGCAATAGTTTTCAAGGGTAGAGTATTCAACCCAAATTTATTGATTCGACACAAGGGGAGCTAAAGAATATTCTCAAGTATTAGCAGTTGAGTTGTCAATTCAACCACACCTAGAAAGTTAATATCTGCAGCAAAGTGTTTAGTAGCAAAGTAATATGATAGTAGTGGTAACGGTAGCAAAAGTAATATTTTGGGCTTTGTAGTGATTGTAACAATAGCAACGGAAAAGTAAATAAGCGAAGAACAATATATGAAAAGCTCGTAGGCATTGCATCGGTGATGGAGAATTATGCCAGATGCGATCGATCATGTAACAGTCATAACATAGGGTGACACAGAACTAGCTCCAGTTCATCAATGTAATGTAGGCATGTATTCCGAATATAGTCATACGTGCTTATGGAAAAGAACTTGCATGACATATTTTGTCCTATCCTCCCGTGGCAGCGGGGTCCTATTGGAAACTAAAGGATATTAAGGCCTCCTTTTAATAGAGTACCGGACCAAAGCATTAACACATAATGAATACATGAACTCCTCAAACTACGGTCATCACTGGGAGTGGTCCCGATTATTGTCACTTCGGGGTTGCCGGATCATAACACATAGTAGGTGACTATAGACTTGCAATATTGGATCAAGAACTGACATATTTTCATGAAAACATAATAGGTTCAGATCTGAAATCATGGCACTCGGGCCTTAGTGACAAGCATTAAGCATAGCAAAGTCATAGCAACATCAATCTCAGAACATAGTGGATACTAGGGATCAAAGCCTAACAAAACTAACTCTATTACATGATAAATCTCATCCAACCCATCACCGTCTAGCAAGCCTATGATGGAATTACTCACGCACGACAGTGAGCATCACGAAATTGGTGATGGAGGAAGGTTGATGATGACGATGGCGACGGATTCCCCTCTCCGGAGCCCCGAACAGACTCTAGATCAGCCCTCCCGGGAGAGTTTAGGGCTTGGCGACGGCTCCGTATCATAAAATGTGATGAATCCTTCTCTCTGATTTTTTTTCTCCCCAAAAGTGAATATATGGAGTCAAGGTTGAGGTCGGTGGAGCATCAGGGGGCCCACGAGGCAGGGGCATGCCCAGAGGGTAGGGCACGCCCCCCACCCTCATGGACAGGGTGTGGGCCCCCTGACATGGATCTTTCTTCCAGTATTTTTTATATATTCCAAAATAATTCTCCGTTGATTTTCAGGTCATTCTGAGAACTTTTATTTCTGCACAAAAATAATACCATGGCAATTCTGCTGAAAACAACGTCAGTCCGGGTTAGTTCCATTCAAATCATGCAAGTTAGAGTCCAAAACAAGGGCAACAGTGTTTGGAAAATTAGATACGACGGAGACGTATCATACTGTTGTTCCTAATGATAAAGATGAATTGATCCCACAAAGAATTGTTATAGGTTATAGAATGGTAATTGATTTCCACAGATTAAATAAAGCTACTAAAAAGGGATCATTACCCTTTACCTTTTATTGATCAAATGCTAGAAAGATTATCCAAACATACACATTTTTGCTTTCTAGATGGTTATTCTGGTTTCTCTCAAATACCGGTGTCAAAAGAGGATCAAGAAAAGACAACTTTTACTTGCCCTTTCGGTACCTTTGCTTATAGACGTATGCCTTTTGGTTTATGCAATCCACCTTCTACTTTTCAAAGATGTATGACAGCTATATTCTCTGACTTTTGTGAAAAGATTGTTGAGGTTTTCATGGACGATTTTTCTGTATATGGAACTTCTTTTGATGATTGCTTAAGCAACCTTGATCGAGTTTTGCAGAGATATGAAGAAACTAATCTTGTCTTGAATTGGGAGAAGTGACACTTTATGGTTAATGAAGGTATTGTCTTGGGGCATAAAATTTCTGAAAGAGGTATTGAAGTTGATAAAGCTAAAGTTGATGCCTTGTCCTAAGGACATTAAAGGTATAAGAAGCTTCCTTGGTCATGCCGGTTTTTATAGGAGGTTCATTAAGGACTTCTCTAAAATTTCTCGGCCTCTGACTAATCTCTTACAAAAAGATGTTCCTTTTGTCTTTGATGATGATTGTGTAGAAGCCTTTGAAATACTTAAGAAAGCTTTGATTTCTGCACCTATTGTTCAGCCTCGTGATTGGAATTTACCATTTGGAATCATGTGTGATGCTAGTGATTATGTTGTAGGGGCTGTTCTAGGAAAAGAGTTGATAAGAAATTAAATGTTATCCAATATGCTAGTAAAAGTCTAGACAGTGCCCAAAGAAATTATGCTACTAATGAAAAGGAATTTTTAACAGTTGTATTTGCTTGTGATAAGTTCAGACCTTATATTGTTGATTCTAAAGTAACTGTTCACACTGATCATGCTGCTATTAAATATCTTATGAAAAAGAAAGATGCTAAACCTAGACTTATTAGATGGGTTCTCTTGCTACAAGAATTTGATTTGCATATTATTGATAGAAAGGGACCTGAGAACCCCGTTGCAGACAACTTGTCTAGGTTAGAGAATGTTCTTGATGACCCACTACCTATTGATGATAGCTTTCCTGATGAACAATTAGCTGTGATAAATGCTTCTCGTACTGCTCCATGGTATGCTAATTATGCTAATTATATTGTTGCTAAGTTTATACCACCTAGTTTCATATAACAGCCAAAGAAAAAGTTATTCTATGATTTAAGACAATACTTCTCGGATGACCCACATCTTTATAAACAAGGAGTAGATGGTGTTATTAGACATTGTGTACCTGAGCATGAACAGGAACAGATCCTATGAAAGTGTCACTCCGAGGCTTATGGAGGACACCATGCTGGAGACAGAACTGCACATATGGTATTGCAATCCGGTTTTTTTTGGCCTACTCTCTTCAAGGATGCCTGTAAGTTTGTCTTGTCTTGTGATGAATGTCAAAGAATTGGTAATATTAGTAGACGTCAAGAAATGCCTATGAATTATTCACTTGTTATTGAACCATTTGATGTTTGGGGCTTTGATTATATGGGACCTTTTCCTTCCTCTAATGGGTACACACATATTTTAGTTGCTGTTGATTACGTTACTAAGTGGGTAGAAGATATTCCAACTAGTAGTGTTGATCATAACACCTCTATTAAGATGCTTAAAGAAGTTATTTTTCCGAGGTTTAGAGTCCCTAGATACTTAATGACTGATGGTGGTTCACATTTTATTCATGGTGCCTTTCGTAAAATGCTTGCTAAGTATGACGTTAATCATAGAATTGCATCTCCTTATCACCCATAGTCTAGCGGTCAAGTAGAATTGAGTAATAGAGATCTTAAATTAATTTTGCAAAAGACTGTTAATAGATCTAGAATGAATTGGTCCAAGAAACTTGATGATGCATTATGGGCCTATAGAACTGCATACAGGAATCCTATGGGTATGTCTCCGTATAAAATGGTTTATGGTAAAGCATGTCACTTACCTCTTGAACTAGAACATAAGGCATATTGGGCCATTAAAGAGCTCAATTATGATTTCAAACTTGCCGGTGAGAAGTGGTTATTTGACATTAGCTCACTTGATGAATGGAGAACCCAGGCCTATGAGAATGCCAAACTGGTTAAAGAAAAAGTTAAAAGATGGCATGACAAAAGGATACAGAAACGTGAGTTTAATGTAGGTGATTATGTATTACTATACAACTCTCATTTAAGATTTTTTGCAGGAAAACTCCTCTCTAAATGGTAACGTCCTTACGTCATCGAGGAGTTCTATCGTTCCGGTGCCATAAAAATCAACAACTTCGAAGGCACAAATCCAAGGGTGGTGAACGGTCAAAGAATCAAACATTATATCTCAGGTAATCCTATAAATGTTGAAACTAATGTTATTGAAACCGTAACCCCGGAGGAATACATAAAGGACACTTTCCAGAATGTTTCATACTCCGAAAAGGAATACGTACGTGGTACGGTAAGTAAACCGACTCCAAAACAGTTCTAATGGCAATTTTTATCCGTTTTGGAATATTTATGAAAATAGAAAAATAAGAAGCAGTACGGGAAGGACATGAGGCTTCCACGACGGAGGAGGGCGTGCCCTACCCCTTGGGCGCGCCCCTCTGCCTTGTGGGCACCTCGTGTGCTCTCCGGACTCCGTTTTCTTGCACGATACTTCTTTTGGTCGGTAAAAATTCATTATATAATCTCCCGAAGGTTTTGACCACCGTATCACGCAAATATCTTCTGTCTTTGTTTCGAGTTGTTTTTCCGACAGATCTAGATCGCCATGGCGTCTTCAAGTGCCCCCAAGGACAAGTTCTTCGAGAAGGTCATCAACCCCTACCTCGGGGAGGTGCTGCAACACCCTCAAACCATTGAGATGCATGAGGGGTTGCTGCTTATCCGTGATGTTGAGGGACCAGGGAGGACCGGAAGCATCGAGACAAGGCTCGAGGCAATGGATCAACAAGTTTTCAAGTGCCAGGAGATGGTGGAATGTGGACTCGACTCCAATCATATAATGATCATGGAGTTCACCAACAACCACAAGCTGGATGACAAGAACATTGGGGAGGCCATCTTCAAGCTTCACGAGAAAATCGAGAGCCTCCAAGCCCAGATCTATGACCTGCAAAACCAAAACTATGAGTATGAATATAGATTTAAGAGGATGAGTTTGCCTGCAGATTTGAGGATCCCGGAGACTCGATCATCCTTCAATGATGGTGAGCCTATGCCTTGGAAGATGGACGACAAGCACACATCATCAACAACTTCATCATCACCACCTCCAAGGAAGGAGACATAAACACATGGGTATGGGCACTCCCCTTGGCAACTGCCAAGCTTGGGGGAGTGCCCCAGTATCGTATCACCATCACACTTTTATCTTTACCGTTCTTAGTTCGATCCTTTTGGTAATATCTTGATCTAGTAGAATAAAGTTTTAGTATGATCTAGTTTTGAGTTTTGCTTTATGATCCTTCTATGTAATCGAGTCCGTGAGCTATATATAATAAAGATTAGTGTTGAGTCAAGGGCTTGGTTATCTTGCTATGATCTTGAGGAAATAAAAGAGAAATAATAAAAGAAATAAAGTGATCATATGGATCTTATGGAGAGTAATGACTTCACATATAAAGAGTATGATGAATAAAAGTTGTTGAGAATTGACAAACATAGTTTTGGTCATCGTTTCAATTAATAGGAAGTAATAAAGAAAGAGAGGTTTTCACATAGAAATATACTATCTTGGACATCTTTTATGATTGTGAGCACTCATTAAAATATGACATGCTAAAGAGTTGGCGTTGGATAAGGAAGACAATGTAATGGGTTATGTTTTCTTACATCTGAAATAAATTATATTGTCATGGATCATCCAACATGTTGAGCTTCCCTTTCCCCCTCATGCTAGCCAAATTCTTTGCACCAAGTAGAGATACTACTTGTGCTTCCAAACATCCTTAAACCTAGTTTTGCCATGAGAGTCCACTATATCTACCTATGGATTGAGTAAGATCCTTCAAGTAAGTTGTCATTGTTGCAAGCAATAAAATTTCTCTCTAAATATGTATGATTTATTAGTGCGGAGAAAATAAGCTTTATACAATCTTGTGATGTGGAAGACATAAAAGCGACGGACTGCATAATAAAGGTCCATATCACAAGTGGCAATATAAAGTGACGTTCTTTCGCATTAAGATTTTGTGCATCCAACCATAAAAGCACATGACAACCTCTGCTTCCCTCTGCGATGGGCCTATCTTTTATTCTTGTCTTATACTTCATGCAAAGAGTCACGGTGAACTTCACCTTTCCTTTTTACATTTTATCCTTTGGCAAGCACAACGTGTTGGAAAGATCCTGATATACATTGCTAATTGGATGTGAGTTTTCATGAACTATTTTTGTTGACATTACCCTTGAGGTAAAAAGTTGGGAGGCAAAACTATAAGCCCCTATCTTTCTCCGTGTGCGGCTAAAACTTCATACCCATAAATATTGCATGAGTGTTAGAAATTGTGAAAGACTAAATGATAGTTGAGTATGTGGACTTGCTGAAAATCTGTTATATTGACTATTTCCGATGTTATGATAAATTGCAATTGCTTCAATGATTGATATTATGGTTTGTTAGTTCTCAATGAAGTTTATGATTCATACTTGAAATTGTGATTGAATTGTTACTTTAGCATAAGAAATCATATGACAATATTTATATATGTTGTTGTTATAAGAATGATCATGATGCCGTCATGTCCGTATTTTATTTTTATCGTCACCTCTATCTCTAAACATGTGGACATATTTTTTGATATCGGCTTTTGCTTGAGGACAAGCGAGGTCTAAGCTTGGGGGAGTTGATACGTCCATTTTGCATCATGCTTTTATGTCGATATTTATTGCATTATGGGTTGTATTACACATTATGTCACAATACTTATGCATATTCTCTCTTATTTTACAAGGTTTACACGAAGAGGGGGAATGCCGGCAGCTGGAATTCTGGGCTGGAAAAGGAGAAAATATTAGAGACCTATTCTGCACATCTCCAAAAGTCCTGAAACTTCACGGGAGCATGTTTCAGAATATATAAAAAATATTGGGTGAAAGAAATACCAGAGGGGGGCCACCCACCGTCCACGAGGGTGGGGGCGCGCCCCTGCCTCGTGGGCCCCTGGAAGCCCTCTGATGCCCATCTTTGGCTATATGGAGTCTTTTGTCGAGGAAAAAAATCATAAGCAAGCTTTCGGGATGAAACTCCGCCGCCACGAGGCGAAACCTTGGCGGAACCAATCTAGGGCTCCGGCGGAGCTATTCTGCCGAGGAAACTTCCCTCCGGGAGGGGGAAATCATCACCATCGTCATCACCAACGATCCTCTCATTGGGAGGGGGTCAATCTCCATCAACATCTTCACTAGCACCATCTCATCTCAAACCCTAGTTCATCCCTTGTATCCAATCTTTGTCCCAAAGCCTCAGATTGGTACTTGTGGGTTGCTAGTAGTGTTGGTTACTCCTTGTAGTTGATGCTAGGTGGTTTATTCGGTGGAAAATCATATGTTCAGATCCATTATGCATATTAATACCCCTCTGATTATGAACGTGAATATGATTTGTGAGTAGTTACGTTTTTTCCTGAGGACATGGGAGAAGTCTTGCTATAAGTAGTCATGTGAATTTGGTATTCGTTCGATATTTTGATGAGATGTATGTTGTCTTTCCTCTAGTGGTGTCATGTGAATGTTGACTACATGACACTTCACCATTGTTTGGGCCTAGAGGAAGGCATTGGGAAGTAATAAGTAGATGATGGGTTGCTAGAGTGACAGAAGCTTAAACCCTAGTTTATAAGTTGCTTCGTAAGGGGCTGATTTGGATCCATATGTTTCATGCTATGGTTAGGTTTATCTTAATACTTCTATTGTAGTATTGGATGCTCTTATAATTTCCTTGCTGAAAATCGCTTATAATTTCCTTCTACTCCTCGTTGGGTTTGACACTCTTATTTATCGAAAAGGCTAGGATAGATAACCTACACTTGTGGGTCATCACCCCCCCCAGGAAGTTATTGGGCCTCATGGGCCTAATGGTAGAAGAGAGGAGGCAGGCGAGGAGTGCCGCGCGCCCCCCTAGCCCAAACCGCATTGGAGTAGGACTCCCCCCCCTTGGGCGCGCCACCCTTGGTCAGCCTCCTCCTCCCTCCCCCCTTTATATACGTGGGAGGGGGCACCCCATAGACACACAAGTTAATCTTTGGCCATGTGCGGTGCCCCCTCCACAGTTTTATAGCTCAGTCATATTGTCGTAGTGCTTAGGCGAAGTCCTGCATCGGTAACTTCATCATCAACGTCACCATGCCATCGTGCTGACGGAACTCTCCCACGGCCTCAATTGGATCAAGAGTTCGAGGGATGTCACCGAGCTGAACGTGTGTAGATCGTAGAGGTGTCGTACGTTCGGTACTTGGATCTGTTGGATCGCGAAGAGGTTCGACTACATCAACCGCATTACTAAACAATTCTGCTTTTGGTCTACGAGGGTATGTAGACACACTCTCCCCCTCTCGTTGATATGCATCTCCTAGATAGATCTTGCGTGATTGTAGTTAACATTTTGAAATACTGTGTTCCCCAATAGTGGCATCAGAGCCAGGTCTATGCGTAGATGTTATATGCACGAGTAGAACACAAAGGTTGTGGGTGATAATAGTCATATTGCTTACCAGCATGTCATAATTTGATTCGGCGGTATTGTTGGATGAAGCGGCCCAGACCGACATTACATGACGGCGTTCATGAGACTGGTTCTACCGTCGTGCTTCGCACACAGGTGGCTAGTGGGTGCCTGTTTCTCCAGCTTTAGTTGAATCGAGTTTGACTACGCCTGGTCCTTGTTGAAGGTTAAAACAGCACACTTGACGAAAAATCATTGTGGTTTTGATGCGTAGGTAAAACGGTTCTTGCTAGAAGCCCATAGCAGCCACGTAAAATTTGCAACAACAAAGTATAGGACGTCTAACTTGTTTTTGCAGGGCATGTTGTGATGTGATATGGTCAAGACATAACAATATATAAATTGTTGTATGAGATGATCCTGTTTTGTAAAAGTTATCGGCAACTGGCAGGAGCCATATGGTTGTCGCTTTATTGTATGAAATGCAATCGCCATGTAATTGCTTTACTTTATCACTAAGCGGTAGCGATAGTCATAGAAGCAATAGTTGGCGAGACGACAACGATGCTACGATGGAGATCAAGGTGTCAAGCCGGTGATAATGGAGATCATGACGGTGCTTTGGGGATGGCCATATCATATCACTTATTTTGATTGCATGTGATGTTTATCTTTTATGCATCTTATTTTGCTTAGTACGGCGGTATCATTATAAGATGATCTCTCACTAAATTTCAAGGTATAAGTGTTCTCCGTGAGTATGCACCATTGCTACAGTTCGTCGTGCCGAGACACCACGTGATGATCGGGTGTGATAAGCTCTACATTCACATACAACTGGTGCAAGCCAGTTTTGCACAAGAAAAATACTCAGGTTAAACTTGATGAGCCTAGCATATGCAGATATGACCTCGGAACACTGCGACCGAAAGGTCGAGCGTGAATCATATAGTAGATTTGATCAACATAGTGATGTTCACCATTGAAAACTTCTCCATCTCACGTGATGATCGGACATGGTTTAGTTGATATGGATCACGTGATCATTTAGATGACTAGAGAGATGTCTATCTAAGTGGGAGTTCTTAAGTAATATGATTAATTGAACTTTAATTTATCATGAACTTAGTACCTGGTAGTATTTTGCATGTCTATGTTGTTGTAGATAAATGGCCCGTGCTACTGTTCCTTTGAATTTTAATGCGTTCCTAGAGAAAGCTAAGTTGAAAGATGATGGTAGCAACTACACGGACGGGGTCCGTAAGTTGAGGATTATCCTCATTGTTGCACAGAAGAATTACATTCGGAAGCACTGCTAGGTGCAAAGCCAGCTGCAAGAGAAACTCCAGATGTTATGAATGTCTAGTAGAGCAAAGCTGATGACTACTCGATAGTTCCGTGTGCCATACTTTACGACTTAGAATCGGGACTTCAACGACATTTTGAACATCATGGAGCATATGAGATGTTCTAGGAGTTGAAGTTAATATTTCAAGCAAATGCCCGGATTGAGAGATATGAAGTCTCCAATAATTTCTACAGCTGCAAAATGGAGGAGAATAGTTCTGTCAGTGAACATATACTCAGAATGTCTGGGTACCACAACCACTTGATTCAACTCGGAGTTAATCTTCCTGATGATAGTGTCATTGACAGAGTTCTTCAATCACTGCCACCAAGCTACAAAAGCTTCATGATGAACTATAATATGCAAGGGATGGATAAGATAATTCCCGAGCTCTTTGCAATGCTAAAGGCTGCGGAGGTAGAAATCAAGAAGGAGCATCAAGTGTTGATGGTCAACAATACCACTAGTTTCAAGAAGAAGGGCAAAGGGAAGAAGGGGAACTTCAAGAAGAATAGCAAGCAAGTTGCTGCTCATGTGAAGAAGCCCAAGTCTGGCCCTAAGCTTGAGACTGGTCACTGGAAGCGGAACTGCCCCAAGTATTTGGTGGATAAGAAGGATGGCAAAGTGAAAGGTATATTTGATATACATGTTATTGATGTGTACCTTACTAATGCTCGCAGTAGCGCCTGGGTATTTGATACTGGTTCTGTTGCTCATATTTGCAACTCGAAGTAGGGGCTACGGATTAAGCGAAGATTGGCTAAGGACGAGGTGACGATGCGCATGGGAAATGGTTCCAAAGTCGACGTGATCGCGGTCGGCACGCTACCACTACATCTACCTTCGTGATTAATTTTAGACCTAAAGAATTGTTACTTAGTGCCAGTGTTAAGCATGAACATATATATATCTAGATCTTGTTTGATGTGAGATGGTTATTCATTTAAATCAGAGAATAATGGTTGTTCTATTTATATGAGTAACATCTTTTATGGTCATGCACCCTTAATGAGTGGTCTATTTTTATCTAATCTCGATAGTAGTGATACACATATTCATAGTATTGAAGCCAAAAGATACAAGTTTAATAATGATAGTGCAACTTATTTGTGGCACTGCTGTTTAGGTCATATTGGTGTAAAGCGCATGAAGAAACTCAATGCTGATGGGCCTTTGGAATCACTTGATTATGAATCACTTGATGCTTGCAAACCATGCCTCATGGGCAAGATGACTAAGACTCTGTTCTCCGGAACAATGGAGTGAGCAACAGACTTATTGGAAATAATACATACTAATGTATGCGGTCCGATGAGTGTTGATGCTCGCGGAGGGTATCGTCATTTTCTGACCTTCACAGATGATTTGAGCAGATATGGGTATATCTACCTGATGAAACACAAGTCTGAAACATTTGAAAAGTTCAAAGAATTTGAGAGTGAAGTGAAAAATCATCGTAACAAGAAAATTAAGTTTCTACGATCTGATTGTGGAGGTGAATATTTGAGTTATGAGTATGGTCTTCATTTGAAACAATGCGGAATAGTTTCGCAACTCACGCCACCTGGAACACCACAGCGTAATGGTGCGATCTATGATGTTTCTTACTGATTTACCGCTATCATTTCGGGGTCATGCTTTAGAGACGACTGCATTCACGTTAAATAGGGCACCATCGAAATCCGTTGAGACGACACCATATGAACTGTGGTTTGGCAAGAAACCCAAGTTGTCGTTTCTTAAAGTTTGGGGCTGCGATGCTCATGTGAAAAAGCTTCAACCTGATAATCTCGAACCCAAATCGGAGAAATGTGTCTTCATAGGATACCCAAAGGACACTATTGGGTACACCTTCTATCACAGATCCAAAGGCAAGATATTCGTTGCTAAGAATGGATCCTTTCTAGAGAAGGAGTTTCTCTCGAAAGAAGTGAGTGGGAGGAAAGTAGAACTTGGTGAGGTAATTGTACTTTCTCCCGAATTGGAAAATGGTTCATCACAGAAATCAGTTCCAGTGATGCCTACACCAATTTGTGAGGAAGTTAATGATGGTGATCATGAAACTTTAGATCAATTTACTACCAAACCTCGTAGGTCAACCAGAGTATGATCCGCACTAGAGTGGTACAGTAATCCTGTTCTGGAAGTCATGTTACTAGACCATGGTGAACCTACGAACTATGAGATGAGCCAAGATTCTGACAGATGGCTTGAGGCCCTGAAATCTAAGATAGAATCCATGTATGAGAACAAAGTGTGGACTTTGGTGGACTTGCCCGATGACCGGCAAGCCATTGAGAATAAATGGATCTTCAAGAGGAAGACAGACGCTGATAGTAGTGTTACTATCTACAAAGCTCGACTTGTCAAAAAGGGTTTTTGACAAGTTCAAGGTGTTGACTACGATGAGATTTTCTCACTCGTATCGATGCTTAAAGTCACATTTTTATGAAATCTAACAAATGAATGTCAAAACTGCATTCCTTAATGGATTTATTAAAGAAGTGTTGTATGATACAACCAAAAGGTTTTGTCGATCCTAAAGGTGCTAACAAAATGTGCAAGCTCCATCTATCCATCTATGGACTGGTGCAAGCATCTCGGAGTTGGAATATACGCTTTGATAGTGTGATCAAGTCTATAGTTTTATACAGACTTGCGGTGAAGCATGTATTTACAAGAAAGTCAGTGGGAGCACTACAGCCTTTCTGATAAGTATATGTGAATGACATATTTTTGATCGGAAATGATGTAGAATTTTCTGGAAAGCATAAAGGACTGTTTGAAAGGAGTTTTTCAAAGAAATACCTCAGTGAAGCTACTTACATATTGGGCATGAATATCTATAGAGATAGATCAAGACGCTTGATAAGATTTTTCAATGAGTACATACCTTGACAAGATTTTGAAGTAGTTCAAAATGGAACAGTCAAAGAAGGAGTTCTTGCCTGTGTTGCAAGGTGTGAAGTTGAGTAAGACTCAAAACCCGACCACAGCAGAAAATAGAAAGAGAATCAAAGTCATTCCCTATGCCTCAGTCATAGGTTCTATAAAGTATGTTATGCTGTGTACCAACCTATTGTGTACCTCACCATGAGTTTGGAAAGAGGGTACAATAGTGATCCATGAGTGGGTCACTGGATAGCGGTCAAAATTATCCTTAGTGGAATAAGGATATGTTTCTCGATTATGGAGGTGACAAAGAGTTCGTCGTAAAGGGTTACATTGGTGCAAGCTTTGACACTGATTCGGATGACACTAAATATCAACATGGATATAGATTGAAAGTGGGAGCAATTATCTAGAGTATCTCCGTGCAGAGCATTGTAGACATAAAAAATTTGCAAATTACATACGGCTCTGAATATGGCAGACCCGTTGATTAAACTTCTCTCACAAGCAAAACATGATCACACCTTAGTACTCTTTGGGTGTTAATCACATAGCGATGTGAACTAGATTATTGACTCTAGTAAACCCTTTGGGTGTTAGTCACATGGAGATGTGAACTAATCACATAAAGATGTGAACTATTGGTGTTAAATCACATGATGATGTAAACTAGATTATTGACTCTAGTGCAAGTGGGAGACTGAAGGAAATATGCCCTAGTGGCAATAATAAAGTTGTTATTTATATTTCCTTATATCATGATAAATGTTTATTATTCTTTCTAGAATTGCATTAACCGGAAACTTAGTACATGTGTGAATACATAGACAAACAGAGTGTCCCTAGTATGCCTCTACTTGACTAGCTCGTTAATCAAAGATGGTTAAGTTTCCTAGCCCTAGACATGTGTTGTCATTTGATGAACGGGATCACATCATTAGAGAATGATGTGATGGACAAGACCCATCTGTTAGCTTAGCATAATGATCGTTTAGTTTTTCTGTTATTGCTTTCTTCATGACTTATACATGTTCCTATGACTATGAGATTATGCAACTCCCGACTACGGGAGGAACACCTTGTGTGCTATCAAACCTCACAACATAACTGGGTGATTATAAAGTAGCTCTACAGGTGTCTCCGATGGTGTTTGTTGAGTTGGCATAGATCGAGATTAGGATTTGTCACTCCGTGTACCAGAGAGGTATCTCTAGGCCCTCTCGGTAATGCACATCACTATGAGCCTTGCAGGCAATGTGACTAATGAGTTAGTCACGGGATAATGCATTATGGAACGAGTAAAGAGACTTGCCGGTAACGAGATTGAACTAGGTATGATGATACTGATGATCGAATCTCGGGCAAATAACATATTGATGACAAAGGGAACAACATATGTTGTTATGCGGTTTGACCGATAAAGATCTCCATAGAATATTTAGGAACCAATATGAGCATCCAGGTTCCTCTATTGGTTATTGACCAGAGATGTGTCTTGGTCATGTCTACATAGTTCTCGAACCCATAGGGTCCGCACGCTAAACGTTCGATGACGATTTATATTGTGAGGTATGCGATGTGATGTACCAAAGGTTTTTCGGAGTCCCGGATGTGATCACGAACGTGACGAGGAGTCTCAAAATGGTCGATACATAAAGGTTCATATATTGGAAAGTTACATTCAGACACCGGAATGGTTCGAGTCGTTTCAGATGAGTTTCGGAGCACCGGGGGTTACCGGAACCCCCCCCCCTCCACCGGAAGTTATTGGGCCTCATGGGCCTAATGGTGGAAGAGAGGAGGCAGGCCAAGGAGTGGCGCGTGCCCCCCCCCCTAGCCCAAACCGAATTGGACTAGGGCTAGGGGGCGCCCCCCTTTCCTTCTCTTCTCCTACTCCTTCCCCCTTCTCCTTGTGGAAGTAGGAAAGGGGGGCGAATCCTACTTGGAGTAGAACCCCCCCCCTTGGGCGCGCCACCCTTGGCCGGCCTCCTCCTCCCTCCCCCCTTTATATACGTGGGAGGGGGGCACCCCATAGACACACAAGTTGATCTTTAGCCGTGTGCGGTATCCCCCTCCATAGTTTTACACCTCGGTCATATTGTCGTGGTGCTTAGGCGAAGCCCTGCGTCGGTAACTTCATCATCACCGTCACCATGTCATCGTGCTAACGGAACTCTCCCTCGGCCTCAACTGGATCAAGAGTTCGAGGGACGTCACCGAGCTGAACGTGTGCAGATCGCGGAGGTGCCGTACGTTCGGTACTTGGATCGGTTGGATCACGAAGACGTTCGACTACATCAACCATGTTACTAAACGCTTCCGCTTTCGGTCTATGAGGGTACGTAGACACACTCTCCCCCTCTCGTTGTTATGCATCTCCTAGATAGATCTTGCATGATCATAGGTAAAATTTTGAAATACTGTGTTCCCCAACAAAGTCATGGCATAATTTTGGCCCTCTCAAATAGGTGTGTCCAGCAAGGATTCAAGACTTAAAACACAAAGCAAAACTAGCAAAGACTCATATCATACAAGACTCTATAAGAAAAACTCATAGTATGTGACGAATAAAAATATAGCTTCGAGTAAAATACCGATGGTCGTTAAAAAAATAGGGGATGCCACTCGGGGTATCCCCAAGCTTAGTTGCTTGCTTCTCTTTGGATAATAGTTTGGGCTACCATGGGCATCCCCAATCTTAGGCTCTTCTTACTCCTTATTCCTTCATCCATCGTAACATCACGCAAAACTTGAAAACTTCAATCACACAAAACTCAACAAAACCTTCGTGAGATCCGTTAGTATAAGAAAACAAATCACTACTATAAGTTCTGTTGCAAACCAATTCATATTTTATTCTTGCATTATATCTACTGTATTCCAACTTTTCTATGGCAAAAACTCTCCAAAGTAAACCATAGAATCATCAAAACAAGCACACAACGCAAAGAAAATAGAATCTGTCAAAAACAGTACAATCTGTAGCAATCTGGGTATTTCTAATACTTCTGTAACTCCAAAAATTCTGAAAAATTAGGACGACCTGAGAAATTTTTATATTAGTCTTCTTCAGAAATAATTGGTATTTTATCACGCTCTGGATGAAAACGATAATTATTTTCATGAGCGCAAAAGTTTCTTTTTTTCAGCAAGATCAAGTCAACTATCACCCAAGAAGATCCTAAAGGCTTTACTTGGCACAAACACTAAATTAAACACAAAAAACACAATCATAACAGTAGCATAATTGTGCTAACACTCAAGAACAGGAAGCAAAAGACAAAAATAAATTTTGTTCATTGGGTTGCCTCCGAACAAGCGGTAATGTTTCACGCCCCTAGCTAGGCATAAAGTAAGGGTCTAAGTTTTGTCATCTTTGTTCCTAATTTTCTTAGAGGTGTCTTTCTCATGAGGCTTTGTAAAAACAACATAAAACATATTGTCCATAGAAAATTTAGCACTATTGAGTTGCTTAACATCATAACCCCTTTGATTTCCGGCAACAATCCAAGAGTAATGTTGATTAACATTATTGAAAACTTGTTGGATTACATCTAAGATGGGGACTTCCTTTTTAAGATTCTTATCAAAGTGAAAGTGTGTTATATCAATTAGAGGGGGGTGAATAGGCGATTTTTATGAAAGTCCTCAAAACGTGGAAGTTGTGAAGACAAACGACCGAAATAACCTTTTACCCTGCAGCGGAAGGTAGACTACACTAGGCAAGCCATAGTCAAGTATTCAATAGAGTGAAAGCACAATTACTAAGAGCAGCAATGTAGTAAGGATCAAGTAGGAAGAAATTATGAAGCCAAACAGAACATGCAGTCACTCAGTGAAGATAAAAGATAGTGCGATCATACAATGTCTTCACAAGGAGTAACAGTACGTAAAGAGAAGGGAAGGATGAAACCAGTGACTTGTTGAAGACAATGATGTGTTGGACCAGTTCCAGTTGCTGTGACAACTGTACGTCTGGTTAGGGCGGCTAGGTATTTAAACCTGAGGACACACAGTCCCGGACACCCAGTCCTGAACACGCAGCTCAGGACACCGAGTCCTCACCGTATTCCCCTTGAGCTAAGGTCACACAAACCTCGCCCAATCACTCTGGTAAGTCTTCAAGGTAGACTCCCAAACCTTCACAGACTTCATTCACCAGCGATCCACAATGTCTCTTGGATGCTCAGTACGCGACGCCTAATCGGCTGGAGGATGCACAGTCCTCAAGTGTAATAAGTCTTCAGATCACACAGACAAGAAGACTTAAGTGATGCCTAATTCTCTTTGGCTCTGGGTGGTTAGGGCTTTATCCTCACAAGGAATTCTCTCACAAATGCTTCAAGGTGGGTTGCTCTCAAATGACAAAAGCCGTACACTAACTCTGAGCAGCCAACCGTTTATAGTTGTAGGGGGTGGGCTATTTATAGCCACAAGGCAACCCGACCTGATTTGTCCGAAATGACCCTGGGTCACTAAGGAACTGACACGTGTTCCAATGGTCAGATTTCAAACTCACACGGCAACTTTACTTGGGCTGCAAGCAAAGCTGACTTGTCCGACTCTAGACAAGATTCGCTCTCATAGTCTTCACTCAAAGACATAGGTTTTGGTTAGGCATCACTTCAATCATTCTGACTGGTTCTCTTGGACCCCACTTAATAGTACGGTGGTTCCTATGACTCAACAAAGAAGAAAAAGGACTACGAAAGATCTAAGTCTTCGAGCTCCATAGGCTTCATGTGATGTCTTCTCTTGTCATAGTCTTCAATGTGAATATCTTCATATACCACCTTTGACTTCAATGTCTTCATACATTTTTCGGGGTCATCTCTGGTAGGAAAACCGAATCAATGAGGGACTTCTACCTGTGTTATCCTGCAATTCTTACAAACACATGAGTCCCTCAACTAAGTTTGTCGTCAATACTCCAAAACCAACTAGGGGTGGCACTAGATGCACTTACAATCTCCCCCTTTTTGGTGATTGATGACAAACTAGTTGAAGTTTTCAACGGGGAATATAATATGTGAAATTGTAAAGGATAAGGAATTGTCTTCATAAGTTGCAAGGGCTCCCCCTGAAGATGTGCATATAAGTAATTTGCTTTTGGAATGCAAATGCACATGGCAGGTTGTGCTTGTGGAGATCCTCTTCAACTTATGATGAAAATCCACAATGCATGTGAAGGTATGTGAAGATAATGATATGCATAATGGAAAATGGACGTCTACAAAATGATCTAAGTGCGGAATTTATCGTCGCACATGCGGAATTTATCATCGCATCACAAGGTGGAAAATAAGTAGCAGACGACCATCGAGTTTTAAGTGTTACAACTCAAAGAACCAAATGTATCAAAACGAGAGTTGTAAACACGAAGCAAAATATAAAGCACCCGCCCATATGGACCCGCTTGAAGACTATCAAACTCAGCTTCTCCCCCTTTTGTCAGTAAGGACCAAAAAGGTTTGAAGACACAGAGCATCTACTCGTTCCCATGAAGAGTAGGTGAAGCAGCAGGGTTGTTGGTGGTGTTTGGCGGTGCAGAAGAGCTTGGAGCAAAGTCGAAGCGTGCTGAAGGAGGTGGCGGTGAAGTGGCATCGTCTTCATCCTCGATCACTCTGGTTCACAGTTGTAGCAGAGGAAGAGAACTCAGAGTCTTCAAGAGATGGAGTTCGTCGCAGCACTGCCCTTCGAGGAGGTGTGGAGTCAAACTTGAAGCGCTCAGTGAAGCCATCCTCTTGAAGACCATCTTCAGAACACATCAGTGTCAACCCTTTCCATGTGCGGCGAGAAGTTTCATGGGCAACAAAAGCATTCTTGGTGGCAAGATTGCGAATGCGATTAACATCCACCAAGAGGCTTTGCATTTGATGCTTCAGCCAGTCATGATGCCTATCCTATTTCTGATGAAGAGCCACAAGAAGCTCTCAGTCATTGAGAACACGAGTGTGCTTCTTGTGTTGTGGAGCAGTTGTACTGTTAGTGGCTTCAGTGAGAGCAGGATGCGGTGCACGTGTAGTGCCAGCCAAAGGATACACACGAGCAACTGCTTCAACTCCTTCAATGTTCTGAGAGAAACTCTGATGCTCTGCATTCTGAAGACTTAGGGGTTCCTTGGCAGGCTTAGGATAGATGACTTCAATAGACATATCCACATCAGGCAGAAAAATCCGATGATTGCGAGCAGATGGCTGATATGAGACAGTGGAGTGAAGTTTGATCAGCCGCATGACCCATGGGGCGTAGAACTTCAAGCCAAACAGATCAGAGCCTGATGCAGCCAGTTGGCAAATGAAGAAGTCCTGTGCATTGAAGCATTTTCCATGCAGAATATAGAAGACCAAAGTCTTCATTGCACCTTCAAGCTTGGCATGTGGAGAGTGCCCTTTGATGGGCCAGAGAGTTCGCCTTATAATGTGATAAATAGTCCTTGGCAGATACTCTAGGTCTTCAACAAAGAATTCTTTGGGATATGCAGCATCTTGGGGTAATGGCTTCATCATACTGAGCATCTGACTCATGTTAGGTTCAGGCTTCTGAAAGATGCTTTCCACAGCTTCACTGTGAAGTTCATAGCCAGATTGGGCAGACCAGTGAGCTCAATGATGTCAAAGGCTTTGGCTTCGTGATGAACGTTTCCTGTCATCCACTCCAGGACCCAAGTCTTCGGATCTCTGTTATACCCGCGGATGTGAAGTGTGGCATAGAATTGGAGCAGCAACTCTTCATTCCAATGCTCTTGGTCAGTGACGAATGGCAGCAATCCAACGTCCTTGAAGCAATCCAGAGCTTCTTCCAGACAGGGCAGACCAGCTATAGCTTCAATGTCAAGACGCTTCTGGGGGAAGATGCGACCTTGATTATATAGAATGCAGGAGTAATAGCTTCGCTGCGGATAGCTCCAGAACCGATCAGATGATATCCTTTCCCTTGAGTAGGGGTTCCTGGAGCTATTGAAGAATGTGTTGTCTGATCTGAAGCCATTGATATTGAAGGATCCAGGTGCTAATGCAGGACCTGGGAACCTGGGCAATCTTGGGATTGGCTTCTGTACCTGAGGCATGTGCTCAACATGATAGTCGAACTGGGGACCGGCAATAGGTGCAGGAACAGAAGCAGTGGGATCAATGGCTTCGCTGACTTCTGATGCTTTTGTTGGGGAGGGCTCCACATTAGCTCCAGCCATGACAGTGTCAGTGGCTTCATTGGTGGTGGTGGTGGCAGCCTTAAGATTTTCAACCTCCACTTGACGAGCTGGAGGGTCAGTCACAATCACGTTCTCCTCGAGAACCGCTTCTTGGTGGGACAGGGGAGTAGCAGCTTGTGGGACTTCTTCTTCATCGGCTGATGCAGCCGGAATGTTTTCAGCAGTTTCAGCTTCAGACGCAGAGACTGGAGGCCTAGGTCCTTTGCGAAGCCTGCGCAACGCAGGCGACGCCTGTGTAGTTGGAGTTGCCCGGGCCTCAAAGTCTTCTTCCTCTTGTGGGCGATCAGCCCATGAAGCATCCTGAGCGATTGGTGTCAGAGGACGACCAATGCTGATGAGTTCGCTGTTCTCGAGCTGAGGAAGGACTGCACCATCTTCTACATGGTCATGTTGACCAATGTCTTCAGCAGCAATGGGATCAGCTGCTAGAAAGTCTTCAGCTTCATGAGCCTCTGTGAAATCAGGCTCATGGATTGTCAGTTGGTGTTCAGCGGTAGGACGAACCATGGAAATGGGTTCAACTATCAAAGGCTCTATGGGAGCAGTCCGATCTTTCTTGGTCTTCCTCTTCTTCTTGGAGGGGGCAGTAGGAGAGGCTTCACGATGTTTCCTCTTCCTGGCTTCAGCCTCAGCAGTCCTCATCTTCTTGAGCTCTAAAGCGGTTGACCGACTTTTTGGCTTCGAGCCAGTCATTCTAGTTGGGAAGACAATGGGATGTGCTTCCTGCCTTGGTGCGTCAGGTTCAGCTGTAGTGGGCTTCTTCATCTTTTTTGCTGCCATCCTGGGGTCGATGCCAGGACGCCCAAGGGCTTTGCGCTTCTCAACCTCATTGTAGGCCTGCACACATTTGTCAGCCAGAACCTTCATGCGTTCATGAGAAAGGCTTCCTTGAGCTCGTGCAGCATAATCTTGAAGTTCTTCACCTCTTGCATGCTGAGCTTGGCCATATGTTTCTTTAACTAAGCCTTTTCATAGTCAATATTTTGCTTCAGTTCAACGATGCGCTGGGCGATAGCTAACTCTGAAGCAATGGCGCCATGGAAGGCGACACTGAGGCCAATGGGTAGTTGCAGATCGTCGAAGCTGATGTTTGGCGTGTCAAACCATTCATCAATGAAGTTGTGGATGATTGTTACATCAAAGAGAGGCAGATCATTGAAGATTTCTGCTTCTTCTTTGCTCTTGATGAGTTGCTCAAGAGCGTCATCTGCAAGATCTTCATCACTTAACAGATTAATGGCATCATTGCGCAGAATGGCAGTAGCTGTTAGCTCTTGGCCGGTGTGTGGCAGAGGCATCTTGACCTTCTGGGGCTTGGAGATGCATGACAAATCTTCAGACTGCACACTGTCTTCAGGAGGTGCAGTTGCCAGTGGCTTCGCCCGTGAGAGTTTTGGAGCAGAGGCAGGCTTTGAAGCTTTTGGCTGCTTCTTTGGCTTCGGTATTGCAGGCGCTTCATCTGATTCAGCGTCATCTGCAGGCTCGTTCACGGCAGTCCCTTGAACCAAGATATGGGTGATGAGACCTTCAAGGTTGTAGAAAGGACCGACGACATTGGGTTCTGCATCATGTGTGCCATCAGCCCTTGGAGCAGAAGGACCAGGATTGAAGTCTAGTCCCAATGTCTTCTTGTTTTGCTTTGCTGAGTTCTGTGCAAACTGGAAGTTGCGCTTGAACAGAATGTCGTCACGACACCATAGTAGGGACGATGGGTCAGCATCCGCAGGTTGTGGTCCACGGACCATGCAGGGATAGAAGCCTTGTTCAATGGCTTCATCTCTGGTCCTGGGTTGAAGAATTTTGTAGAGGATGTCTCCCCATGGTCGCTTGATGGCATTCTTTTAAGCATATTCCTTGGTCACAAATCTGTACTTGAACCACTGTTCTGCCCAATAGTGTCGAATCCATTGGATTCGTGTCTTGCGTTGATTGTAATCCTCTTCAGGATCTGTCTTGTACAGCTCTGAGAGGTCATCGGGCAGATCTCTTGATGTCTCTCCTCGATGCTTTCTGCCACCCTTCCTTGCTAATTTTTCTGAAGCCATGAACCTTAATCTGAAAGGCTTCAATACGTTCAGAGGCTTCAAAGGTTTTCGCTTGCTGGACAAACAGGAACTGGCTTCGGGAGAATTTATGTGATGTTGTAAGAATTCTGCAAATGAATGCAGACTATGAGAACCAAAGGATTCTCCCATGGACATGTACCTGTGATAGCATTAAGGTGCGAGGGAAAGGGAAGAGGTCATATGCATTCTCAGAAGATTTTGAAGATAAATCAGTTTAGAAGACATTGACCTCATCATGCGAAGACATTCACTCATAGATAAGGAGTTGGTTCCAGATTTGTACGAATCCACAAATCAGTACAAGTGAGGAATCTAACTACTTTGTGAAGCATAAGTGAATATACTAGGCATGTTATGAGATGCAGTATGAAAGGGATCCAACTTGTGTGAATAGAAACTGCTTGTGGTAGAAAGTGATAAAGCTATAGGATCAAAGGGGGCCGTAAAAAGGAGGTTTTATTTACCACATGAAGAACTGCTAGACGGAGTGGAAGAGGAGGTCGAGCAGTTCGATCTTCCGTGCCCTAACTTGGCGACGGAGGACACCTACGGCGACGGCAGAGAGGACGATGTCCGCGGTCGGCGTGAAGACGGCGTCAGAGAGGTTGCGGCAGCGAAGCGCTTCGTCGCCGACGTCGTCGAGTGCTAGCGGTGGCGCTAGGGTTCGTGCGAGAGTGGAAGAAGAGATAATGACTGTGGCGAGGCGTGTATTTATAGGTACAGGGGTGGCACTGCGTTATTGCACAGGTGCCCCTGGCGATTCACATCTGATGGGCACGTGGCCGTCATGCAGCATATCGGGGGTTGTTCCATGTCCCATGCACGCCTGGATTGTCGGGTGGTCGTTCCCACTTCTCCGGGTTTCAGGTGAAGGAATGAGCATTGAAAATGGACTCAATGGTTGTCTCTGTATCTTCTGCTAACAAGGACGCAGAGAATGCATATGATTTGGAGAGATAGAGTTTGAGATAGAAAGCATAGAGAGGTTAGGGTCCGATCACATTCACTTAGTTCAAAAGATTCAACAAGAAGACATAGCTATAAGTGAATGTTGTAGAGGACAGAACACTAGTATATGTATATATATATATATAATCAACATAGTGAAGATAATCATGAAGACATGTTGAGATTGAAGCCAAACCAAATGTGAAGACATAGCTAATGTAACACCATGAGTGAAGCACTTCAAACAGAAAGTTTGGTGGTGGCGTTACCCACCGTATAGGAAGTATTAGACCCAGACACGGCGCACAATTATCGTGTTGCTCCGAAGTCAAATTCCTCATTAATGTATTCACACTTAGAATGTATGTTTTCATTGATTGAAGATATAGTTTTCTTCGTGTGTTGCACATCTAAGTCATCAATATGCATAAGTGTTAGGATGTGTGCCTAATCACAGGACATTTGAGGATTCCAAGATATTTAGCTCACACCGTAACTTGCAAAATCTCTTCTCATCCAAGGGCTTGGTGAAGATATCTGCCAATTGCTCTTCAGTGTTGACGTGTATGATATCAATATCTTCCTTCACAACATGATCTCTAAGAAAGTGATGACGAATTTCAATGTGCTTTCTCTTCGAGTGCTGAACTGGGTTTTTGGCAATCTTGATGGCGCTTTCGTTGTCGCAGTAGAGTGGCACTTGCTTCAGATGAATGTCATAGTCCTTGAGTGTTTGCTTCATCCACAGAAGCTGAGCGCAGCAAGATCCAGCAGCAATGTATTCAGATTCAGCAGTGGAGAGAGATACACAGTTTTGCTTCTTTGAAGACCAAAATACAAGTGATCGTCCCAGAAAATGACATGTTCCTGATGTAGACTTGCGATCCACCTTGTCACCAGCATAATCAGCATCCGAGATTCCAACCAGATTAAACTCTGAGCCCTTTGGATACCATAATCCTAGAGTTGGGGTGTGAGCCAAATATCGAAGAATTCGCTTCACAGCTAAGTGATGCGACTCCTTTGGTGCCGCTTGGAATCGAGCACACATGCAAACACTAAGCATAATATCTGGCCTAGATGCACATAGATAAAGTAAAGAACCAATCATGGAGCGGTATACCTTTTGATCGAACTCTTTACCATTGTTGTCGGGACCCAGATGATGTTTGGCTGGCATTGGCGTCGTGAAGCCTTTGCAGTCTTGCATACCAAACTTCTTCAGGCAATCTTTGAGATACTTCTCTTGAGATATGAAGATGCCGTTGTGTTGTTGTCGTATTTGGAGACCGAGGAAGAACTTCAGCTCTCCCATCATGGACATCTGATATTGCTCTTGCATCATATATCCAAACTCTTCACTGTACTTCTGATTGGTGCAGCCGAAGATAATGTCATCCACATATATTTGGCACACAAACAGTTCACCATCATATGTCTGTGAAGAGAGTGGGGTCGAGGGAACCAGGTATGAATCCTTTGCTCTTCATGAAGTATTTGAGTGTGTCATACCAAGCCCGAGGGGCTTGTTTGAGGCCATACAGTGCCTTGTTGAGCTTGTATACCATGTCAGGATGTTTTGGATCTTCAAAGCCAGGTGGTTGTGCAACATACACTTCTTCTTCAATCTTGCCATTGAGAAAAGCACTCTTCACATCCATTTGATATAGAAGTATGTTATGATGATTTGCATAGGCCAGCAGTATGCGTATGGCTTCAAGTCGAGCCACAGGAGCAAATGTTTCATCGAAGTCAATGTCTTCCACTTGAGTATATCCTTGAGCAACGAGGCGAGCTTTGTTTCTTACAACTTGACCGTGCTCATCTTGCTTGTTGCGGTATATCCATTTGGTTCCAATTATGTTGTGCTTCCGAGGATCAGGACACTTAACCAGTTCCCATACATTATTCAGCTCAAACTGTTGAAGCTCTTCTTGCATAGCTTGAATCCATTCAGGTTCCATGAAGGCCTCTTCAACTTTCTTGGGTTCTGTTATTGAGACGAATGTGAAGTGCCCACAGAAATTTGCCAGCTGAGTCGCCCTTGAACGATTAAGCGGACCAGGTGCATTGATGCTATCAATTATTCTCTCGATCTGCACTTCATTGGCAACACGAGGATGTACAGGGCGAAGGTTTTGCTCTTGCTGATCATTGTCATTGTTAGTGGGATTGTCTTCAGACTGAGCATTGTCTTCAGGTTGATCAGGTGTGGAGATGATAAGTTCCTTTTCAGGTTGAGCTTCAGAGGGTATGATTTATCCAGTTCCCATTAGCTTGATTGATTCGCTGGATGGAACTTTATCTAGCACATTTGGCAGGTGCTCTCTTTGTGAACAGTTAGTCTCATCAAATCGCACATCCACTGTTTCAACCACTTTATAGAGAAAGAGATTGAAGACTCGGTAGGAGTGTGAATCCTTTCCATATCCAAGCATAAAACCCTCATGTGCTTTTGGTGCAAATTTTGAAGTGTGGTGTGGATTCTTGATCCAGCACCTGGCACCAAAGACTCTGAAGTAACTGACATTTGGCTTCTTGCCAGTAAGGAGCTCATAAGATGTCTTGTTTAGAAGCTTGTGAAGATAAACACGATTGATTGTATGGCATGCAGTATCAATGGCTTTAGGACATAATTTTCTTGGGGTCGTGTATTCATCTAGCATCGTTCTGGCCATCTCAATGAGTGTTCTGTTCTTGCGTTCGACGACGCCATTCTGCTGTGGCGTGTACGGGGCCGAGAATTCATGTGTGATGCCCAAGGTATCAAGATATGTATCAAGGCCAGTGTTCTTGAATTCAGTGCCATTGTCACTTCTCATGTGCTTTATCTTGGCGCCATAATTGTTCATAGCTCGATTGGCGAAGCGTCTGAAGACATCCTGCACTTCAGTCTTGTAAAGGATTATGTGTACCCAAGTATATCTATAATAATCATCAACAATAACAAATCCATAGAGGCAAGCAGTAGTAGTAAGAGTTGAGTAATGAGTGGGACCAAAAAGATCCATGTGGAGAAGTTCGAAGGGTCGAGTGGTTGTCATGATTGTCTTCGAGGGATGTTTGGCCCTCGTCATCTTCCCTGCTTCACAGGCACCGCATAAGTGATCTTTCTTGAACTTGACGCCCTCGATGCCTATGACATGCTTCTTCTTTGCAAGGGTGTGGAGGTTCCTCATGCCAGCATGCCCTAGCCTCTGATGCCAAAGTCAGCATTCTGAAGCCTTTGCTAGAAGACATACGGCAAGCTGTGGTCCTGCCAAAAAATCTACCACGTATAAATCATCTTTCCGATACCCTTCAAACACTAGAGACTTGTCAGATTCCATTAGTACAAGGCAACGATATTTTCCAAATATTACGATCATGTTCAAATCGCAAAGCATTGAGACAGACATTAAGTTGAAGCCAAGGGATTCAACAAGCATGACTTTATCCATGTGTTGATCCTTTGAGATTGCGACTCTACCTAGACCCAATACCTTACTTTTACTAGTGTCAGCAAATGTGATGTGACTCTTGTCGGATGGACGTAAGGTTGAGTCCATAAGAAGGCTTCTTTTGCCAGTCATGTGGTTGGTACACCCACTATCAATAATCCATTCTGAAGACGCTGGTGTCGTACCCTACAGTGCAGTTAAGGGGATAGGCTTCACGAAGAGAATTGTGAAGCAAAAACATTTGATGAACCAGTGGGTTATGAAAGCTTAGATCCAGATTAGGACTGATAGGGAGAGTAGCAAGTGATTCAGGAATGAAGTACATAGTAAGACCATTCGGGCATTTGATCTTGCGCCCTACAAGATGTTTAAGGTCCCCAGCAATAGCGTCAGACGATTTTGGTTTTCTGCTGGAGACCTTTCCCTGCAAAAGAGAGTTAAGCTTTCTTAGCCACCCACATCTTCAAGGGTGGCTTAGAAGCAATAAGTCTAAGTGCAGCGTCTGAGAATTTTGGCTTTGGAGCCCTAGCAAAAAGTCCTGCAGGCGGACAATAGTACTCATAAGAGCAAGCAGAATAGTTCTTGGTCTTATGAACATGGCGGTTTGATGAACCGCGCTCATATTCATAGGCCTGAGTACGGTTTCCCTGCAAAACATTTGCGTTAGTGCGACTCAGGTGAGTCCTCTGTCTGTATGAAGCCTTTGGACCATATGAAGTCTGTGGTCTGAGGTTTGTCTTCTTCACGTGTGGTGTCATGATGACATTCACAGGAAGATTCTCCAGACACTTTTTCGGAACCCAGATCTTCTTCATAGGCGGTCCATTCCTGCAGTTAGTACCAATGTACCTGGCAAACACTTCACCATTTTGATTCTTAAACAGTTTATAGTTTGCATCAAAGGATTCATCAATGACAATGGGATTTGCACAAGAGAAGCCAGATAGATTGGATAGATCTGCTAAAGATTCCTTTGCAGCAACCCATGTGGTTTTGGGGTACTGCTCAGGTTTCCAGTAAGAGCCATCAGCATTCATTTTCCTTACGAACCCAACACCCTCTTTCCTTGGATTTCGGTTCAAGATATGCTTTTTGAGGACATCACATAGTGTCTGATGCACTTTAAGAATTTTGTACATCCCTATTTCAAGCAATGTCTTCAACCTAGCATTCTCATCAGCAATAGCAGTGGAATCCTCAGCAGAGGGGTTAGTTCCCACATCAACAGTTGAAGATATTACAACAGTAGCAGAAGTAGAACATTCAGCAACAGTAGTAGCATTATCATGCTCAATGCACTTAAGACATGGTGGTTCAAATCCTTCCTGAGCGGAACTGATCTGTTTGGAGCGAAGTGACTCATTTTCCTTTTGAAGATCTTCATGAGCCGCTCTCAATTTCTCAAGATCTTGCTTCCTATGAAGATAATCATAGGAAAGCTTTTCATGAGTTGTTGAGAGCGTTTCATGACGACTTTCAAGTTCCTCATACTTAACGTGAAGATTTTTTATATCTTCAATTAAGGACTCAGAATGAGTCATTTCAACGCCTAACAGATCATCGCTTTTGTCTAACAGTTTTTGAATATGTTCCATGGCTTTCTGTTGTTCAGTTGCAATTTTAGCAAGTGTTTTGTAGCTGGGTTTTGAACCACAATCGAGTCATCGTCACTGGATGTTTGATAGTGAGTAGTGCGTGTGTTTACCTTGGCACCGCGTGCCATGAAGCAGTAGGTAGGAGCGGAGTAGTCCTTGTCATTTGCATCGGTGTCGGTGATGAGGTCATTGTCTTCAATGTTGAAGATGGACTTGGCAACGTATGCTGTAGCCAGACTTGCGACGCCAGAATCGGACTCCTCCTCAGACTCCACCTCCGCTTCCTCAGAAGCGGACTCCTCCTCTGAATCCATTTCCTTGCCAACAAACGCACGTGCCTTGCCAGATGAGCTCTTCTTGTGTGATGAAGACTTTGAAGAAGACTTGGAAGAGGACTTTGAGTATTTCTTCTTCTTCTTGTCGTCAGAGTCATATTCCTTGCTCTTCTTCTTCTTTTTGTTCTCATTGTCCCACTGCGGACACTCAGAGATGAAGTGGCCAGGTTTCTTGCACTTGTGACATGTTTTCTTCTTGTAGTCATGAGCAGAAGCTTCATCATTCCTTGAGCTTGATCGGGAAGACTTTTTGAAGCCTTTCTTCTTGGTGAATTTTTGGAACTTCTTGACAAGCATAGCAAGTTCCCTTCCAATGTCTTCAGGATCATCAGAACTGTTGTTAGATTCTTCTTCAGATGAGGAGACAGCTTTTGCCTTCAAGGCACGAGTTCGCCCATAGTTTGGACCGTAGATATCTCTTTTCTCAGAAAGCTGAAACTCATGTGTGTTGAGCCTCTCAAGTATGTCAGACGGCTCGAGTGTCTTGAAATCAGGACGTTCTTGAATCATCAGGGCTAGGGTGTCAAACGAACTGTCAAGTGATCTCAGTAGTGTCTTGACGACTTCATGCTTGGTGATCTCAGTAGCGCCAAGGGCTTGAAGCTCATTCGTGATGTCAGTGAGTCGATCAAATGTGAGCTGGACATTCTCATTGTCATTTCTCTTGAAGCGGTTGAAGAGGTTGCGAAGTACACTGATTCTCTGATCTCTCTGGGTTGAGACGCCTTCGTTGACCTTGGAGAGCTGGTCCCAGACTAGCTTAAATGTTTCCAAAGCACTCCCGCGGCCATACTGTCCTTTGGTCAGATGACCACAGATGATATTCTTGGCAGTAGAGTCCAGTTGAACGAACTTCTTGACGTCAGCAGCAGTGGCACCTTCTCCAACCTTGGGAACACCGTTCTTGACGACATACCATAGGTCGACGTCAATGGCTTCAAGATGCATGCGCATCTTATTCTTCCAGTAGGGATATTCAGTTCCATTGAAGACAGGGCATGCAGCGGAGACTTTAATTATCCCTGCAGTCGACATAGCTAAAACTCCAGGTGGTTAAACCGAATCACACAGAACAAGGGAGTACCTTGCTCTAATACCAATTGAAAGTGCGTTATATCGACTAGAGGGGGGGTGAATAGGCGATTTTTATGAAAGTCTTCAAAACGTGGAAGTTGTGAAGACAAACGACCGAAATAACCTATTACCCTGCAGCGGAAGGTAGACTACACTAGGCAAGCCATAGTCAAGTATTCAATAGAGTGAAAGCACAATGACTAAGAGCAGCAATGTAGTAAGGATCAAGTAGGAAGAAATTATGAAGCCAAACAGAACACGCAGTCACTCAGTGAAGATAAAAGATAGTGCGATCATACAATGTCTTCATAAGGAGTAACAGTACGTAAAGAGAAGGGAAGGATGAAACCAGTGACTTGTTGAAGACAATGATGTGTTGGATCAGTTCCAGTTGCTGTGACAACTGTACGTCTGGTTAGGGCGGCTAGGTATTTAAACCTGAGGACACACAGTCCCGGACACCCAGTCCTGAACACGTAGCTCAGGACACCCAGTCCTCACCGTATTCCCCTTGAGCTAAGGTCACACAGACCTCGCCCAATCACTCTGGTAAGTCCTCAAGGTAGACTCCCGAACCTTCACAGACTTCATTCACCGGCGATCCACAATGTCTCTTGGGTGCTCAGAACGCGACGCCTAACCGGCTGGAGGATGCACGGTCCTCAAGTGTAATAAGTCTTCAGATCACACAGACAAGAAGACTTAAGTGATGCCTAATTCTCTTTGGCTCTGGGTGGTTAGGGCTTTATCCTCGCAAGGAATTCTCTCTCGAATGCTTCGAGGTGGGTTGCTCTCAAACGACAAAAGTCGTACACTAACTCTGAGCAGCCAACCGTTTATAGTTGTAGGGGGTGGGCTATTTATAGCCACAAGGCAACCCGGCCTGATTTGTCCGAAATGACCCTGGGTCACTAAGGAACTGACACGTGTTCCAACGGTCAGATTTCAAACTCACACGGCAACTTTACTTGGGCTGCAAGCAAAGCTGACTTGTCCGACTCTAGACAAGATTCGCTCTCATAGTCTTCACTCGAAGACATAGGTTTTGGTTAGGCATCACTTCAGTCATTCTGACTGGTTCTCTTGGACCCCACTTGACAGTACGGTGGTTCCTATGACTCAACAAAGAAGAAAAAGAACTACGAAAGATCTAAGTCTTCGAGCTCCATAGGCTTCATGTGATGTCTTCTCTTGTCATAGTCTTCAATGTGAATATCTTCATATACCACCTTTGACTTCAATGTCTTCATACATTTTTAGGGGTCATCTCTGGTAGGAAAACCGAATCAATGAGGGACTTCTACCTGTGTTATCCTGCAATTCTTACAAACACATTAGTCCCTCAACTAAGTTTGCCGTCAATACTCCAAAACCAACTAGGGGTGGCACTAGATGCACTTACACAAAGATTTGATTATCCCCAAGCAATGTCTTAACGCATAATCGATGTTGCAAAGAATATCATCTATCATGGGCTTTTCACGATTCATACAATAAAAATCAAAGATTTCCCTAGCTTCCCGTATTATGTAGTCAAATTTATTCATAAGAACGAGAGTGGCCAACTCTTTCGCCTTAGGATTCTTTATAACAGGAAGCTCAAAAAATAATCTTTGCAAAGTAGGATGCGTATGGATAAATTTAATCTCAAGTTTCAGAACTAGTACTGAAATAGCATCCGCATAAGATCTAGTATTTCTAAGTATAGGAGTATCATCAAGACTTAGATTTCCAACACAATTGAAAAATTATTGGATACGTTCCTTTCCCATAACACTCCCTTGCCCCAAGATACAAGTTTTAGCATCAAGATTGCTCGCACGTCCAATCTTAGGAGTTAGGCTATCATTTGTTGCTGCCATACCAAAGTCACTCATGATTGCAAGCAAAAAGCTAGAGCTGACGAGAAAATGGTGAACGAAAAAGAGGGCGAATAAAACGGCAAATTTTTGTGAAGTGGGGGAGAGGAAAATGAGGGGTAAATAACAAATAATGTAAATTGCGAGGAGATGAGATTTGTGATTAGGAACCTGGTAGATGTTGATGATGTCTCCCCGGAAATGGCGCCAGAAATTCCTTTTGATGTCTGCTAGACTACGTCGGTATTTCCCCAAAGAGGAAGAGATGATGCAGCACAGGACGGTAGGTATTTCTCTCAGTGATGAGACCAAGATTATCGAACCAGTAGGAGAACCTGGGTAAGAAAGTTATAACCAATCGGTGGATTCGTAAGCACCGGGATTTTCTCACTTCTCATGACATTCGATTGAAGACAATAACGCTAGAATGATATGTAGCCAACCATACAAACACTAGATTTATCACATTCTTCCTACTGAATGCGAGGTTACTATTGTCCATCAGGCTTAAGTTTATCAGCGGCATGGTTTTGACGGATGGGTATGTCGAAGAGCAAAAAAAGGAGTTTCAGATGGGCAAAGGAGCTTATGAACATGCCGGGCTTCTATTTACAATATATTGTGGTCGTAATCTAGTAAATTTTATGACCCAGGATGTTCATTCTATGGATCTGATCGATCCATTTGACTGTGACTACCGAAAACAGTGCTGGAGTTAGATGTTGTTGTCCTTTTCAACCTGGGTTTTGTCTAAACCTGATGAACGATTAACCCTCGTGCTTTTGTATAGTTTGTAAGCTGAAGTTAGATGTTCTTGCCCTTTTCAACTCGGCTATGATTGACATATTTTCTTTCAAACAAGGCAAATGGCTTGCCATTCGTTTAATTTAGAGTGAAATATTGTAACAAATCCCAACCAAGGGAAATAACATCACTCTTGCCAGCTTCTTGAGCTCACTGTGTATTACAAAAGCCAAGTGATCAGCCCCCACCAGCACCCACAAACTTATTTCGAACTAGCACACCAAATGGGCTATAAATTTTCATAGGAAAGGCTGCAGGACCGTGACAGATTTGGATTCTGACATTTGGGACCCACGAGGAAATAGCCTATCCAAGGTGGTGTCGACTTACTAGCTAGTCAACAAACGATTTTGCCTACCAGCCGTTGGATTGACATCCAACATCTGTCGTGTATCTTCTATCTCTAGTCTTCTTCCTCCAGCCGCCCAAACCAAACCACCCTGTCGGCTCCTCCTGCTCCCGCCTCCCATGGCTGGCTGTGCCTCCGCCGCCCTACTGTACCCTCCAACGTTGGTCGGTCCCTCCCTCTATTCCCCCACACATCCTCTTATTCTCCGGCAACGTCAGCCCCAACACGCACCCGCACCCGAACCAGTCAACCCTCGTACTCCCCTCCCCTGTGACTGGACTGGCGCATCTTCCACGGCTCCTGTTCATTCTATCTGAGGCCTCGCCGTCGTCCTCGGCCTTGGTTCGCTCGCCGTGCGCCGTGCGCCGCCCTCTTGCGTTATCAACGCCGTTAACAACCGAGAGGAACAAGGATATGACTGTACATGGAGAGGATGATAGTAGGGACCGACCAGCGTCATGGCAGTACGCAAGAAAGTGCCTCGTTATTATAAGCCCAAAAAATGGTTCCTCCTATTGGTTGGACATCTGGGACTCACGCCATTATCAATGTAGTCAATAAACGAGAGAATTACTACACAACAAGCGGCCGACACCAAGGACCCAGCAGGTCGCGCAGTTGTTATTTACTTTTTTTAAGAACAAGCAGTTATTATTTATACTAGTTTTAGCGACGGATCAGGGTAACAACGGGGCTGTGCGGGGGTTGTGGCCCATCTAGCCAGGATTTTATTTATGTTTACCACATCATGAGCCCAGTTGTGTTTTTTTCTTGCGGAAAATGGCTAGTCCAGTTCTTTTTTTTTAAGAAATACCCAAACGAGGCCTACTTGCTCTATCAGCCCTGCTGGGCTGCAAATATTTCAACACGAGGAGAGTTTCATTCGGTTTGCCCAGAAATGGGCTATACATTTTTAAAACACATCAAACTGGGAATTAGTTTTAATTTTTTTAATTACAAGATTTTAAATTCCATTGATTTTTATGCGTGGACAATTATTTCGATTTTATATTTATATAAATTATTTTTCAAAATAGTTTGAATATGACTCGATATTTCGGGATTAAAAACAGTTGACCGCACCGAAATATGCAAAATTTCGTATAATTTTTAACCGTGGCCACAATATGGGGTGTAATACTAACAAAAAGAAGATAGGCTCCATACGCTCTTAAAAAAGAAGAAGATGGGCTCAAAAAAATTCTTAAGAATTGACAAATAGGCTGTAAATTATTAGAAATAATGGCAGATGGGTTGTATTCAGTTTTTCACAGATTTGAGGTTGACTTGTGCGCCTACTACAGATTGACGTGTATGCTTTCCTAAAAAATAAGGTTGACACATACGCAACGCCGTGTCAACTTAGTGAACACACAAAAGCAGTGGCTATTGGATGTCCATCCAACGGTCGTCGTGCTTCTTCAATCTCTGTTCTTCCTGCTCCAGCCGCTCAAACAAGCGCTGGCGGGACTACCTGCTCCCTCCTCCCGCGGCCGGCTATGCTGCCACGCAGGCCTCACCGCCCCATCGTTCTCCCATCGCTGGCCTACGCATCCCTCTACTCACCCACACCTGCTGTTATTCTCTGGCGACGGCAGATGAACCAGTAAACCCTCGCACTCCCCTCCACGTGGGAAACAACTGCCGAGTTTTCCTGGCTCCGTGTCATTTCCCTTCCTAGGCCTCGCCGTCGTCCATCTCCCTTGTGCTCTCGGTGTGGCGTGGTCAACGTGGTCAACGAATGACATGCATCAAAAGTGGATTGTACCTGAAGAGGCTGACAGCTGGGTCCACGGCCGCACGCAAGGAAATGCCTCCTTATTACACGCAAAATAATGATTCCTCCACCTGACAGCTAGGACCCACCGGAAGGGCCTCTCTATTTCACGAAAAAATGTTCCCCCGCTGACAGGTCAGACCCACCAGTTATATCTTCGCACGCAAGGAAGTGCCTTATTATTACGCACAAGAAATGAATACTCCCCCTGCTAGCTGGGACCCACCATAGTGGGAAGCTGACTTGTGGGCCTACTAAGATGATGGGGACGGAGGGCTTTGTCAACTTAATCAATATGAACGATTCTAGCTCCAGTGACTGTACGATGTCCATCCAACGGCCGTAGTGATTCTTTAACCTCTGGTCTTCTTGCTTCAGCCGCCCAAATAAGCGTCGGCCATGCCGCCTGCTCCTGCCTCCCGTGTCCGGCTGTGCTGCCACCGATGGCCATGCCATCCCTCTATACTCACCCACACCTGGTATTCTCCGGCGACGACAGCCTCACACCACAGCCGAAGCAGTCAGCCCACGTACTCCCCTCCACATGGGCATCCACTGTCGCGTCTTCCCCGGCTCCATGTCGTCCCCTTCCTAGGCCTCGCCGTCGTCCACCGCCCTGGTGCTCTCGGTGTGGTGTGGTCAATATGGTTAACGAACGACTTCCATCGGAAGAGTACTGTATGTGGAAAGGCTGACAGCTGGGTCCATGGCCGCAGCAAGAAAGTGCCTCCTTATTACGCGGATAATAATAATTCCTCCACCTAACAGCAGGGACCCACCGGATGGGGCCACCGTATTTCGTGAATAAAAGTTTCCCCCTGACTGCTAAGACCCACCAGTTATATCTTTGCACGCAAGGAAGTGCGTCCATATTACGGGCAAAAAAATATTCGCCCCCTGACTGCTGGGACCCACCAGCTACATCTTCACATGGAAGGAAGTGCCTGACAGTCGGGACCCACCTGGTTGAAGCGTACGTAGCGTTGTCATTCTGGTTGCGAACATGTACGTACATACGATCGGTCTGTCTGTAGGCTGCAGCGATGAACCGTGGCCATGTAAGGAAGGGCACATGTAGTAGTAGAGGCGCGCACGTAGCATGTACACGTACGTACATCGGCGAGGGTGCAAGAAAGAAAATACGGCCACGTACGTACATACGGGCGGGGTCTCGAACGCCTACTCGCGCATACGCACGGCGAGGGCTCGTGTACATGGCTGTGGCTGGGTCGAAACGAAGAAACTGCGTCATCATCGTGTTCATGGGAAGGCAACGAAATGCGTCGTGTTCATCGAGAGGCAACGAAACGTGTGCTTTTCATCGGGAGCCAACCGGCTTGGATGGAACAGCCGATGGAAACGAGGCCTGGTGTACCACAGAACGGGGGAAACGGCCTTGTGTTCGACCGGCCACGGTCAAAACAGTATCCTGTTCATCGGGAGGGATCTAGCGTACCAAAAAATAGAGGAAACGAACCTCCTACGGTCGAAACAGGGTCCTGTTGATCGGGAGGGGTGTGGCATATCGCAAAACGGAGGAAACGGACTTGTATTGGAGCGCTACGGTCGAAACGGGGCTCTTGTTCATTGGGAGGGGTGTGGTGTACCGCAAAACGGGACCCCATGGATACTGTTCATCTCCACCGTCGACTGCCTCCACGGGCTACTATTCATCCACCGTCGACTGCCTCCACGGACTCATGTTCATCCACCGTCGACCGCCTCCAGCCTCCACCTGTGACTGTTCATCCACGGGCTCCTGTTCATCCAGCCTCCACCGCTCCTCCACCGGCTACTATTTAGCCAGCCCTCTCCACGGGGTCCTATTCAACCACCCCTCCACGGGCTACTGTTCATCCAGCCCTCCACCGGCTACTGTTCAACCAGCCCTCCACGGGGTCCTGTTCATCCACTGGCTCGATCGATCTATGTGTTGTTCATCCAGCGGCAACGGCCTCTACTACCACGGGGTCCTGTTCATTCAACCCCCACTGAGAACTGTTCATCTAAACTCCTTCAACAATGCTCACTGTTCATCAAGGGAAGGAGGCAGCAGTGTTCGATCGGCTTCAGTTAGCAGCAGTAGCGAAGAAATCACTCGGGTTCAGTTAACAGCAAGGGATTGATCGATCGCTCGGGTTCAGTAACACGTAGCATGCAGTGCAATCGCTTGGGTTCAATTAGAGCCCAACGCCTTGCACACACGCGCGTACGTATGAAAGAAACGCGCATCGCTCGGCCCCCGACCACCCACCATAACCGGGAACTCACCGATATTTTCCTCGCCCTCGCTTCTACCATGGTTTTTCCCATCATGGACGGTCCAAAGAATGTCATGTAGCTGCTCTCCAGGCCGCCCAGGACGAAAAGCCCATTTTCTGTCATGATTTTTTGTCATAGAAGTAGGAGCCCACCACATCTATGATGATACCGGGTTTTGTCACAATTATCGTCATAGAAGTGTCATAAGTATGACAGAAAAAAA